>NC_051312.1:140165092-140465092 GCF_015220235.1 Choloepus didactylus | reverse complement strand
AGCTTAGTTCAGAATTTTATTGTCACAATGGGGCAGGGGTTTAGGACTGATATCTAATGGGTAGAGGCCAGGGATACTGTGCATCTGTAATACATATGGCAGCTCCCTGCCTTAACATAGTATTGTCAAATGGTGCCAAATTGCAGTAGTGCCAAAGTTTAGAAATGTTGATATGTATGAATATGGAAGAGGAAAAAGGAAGGGGTTCTAACATTTCTTGGGTTCATTTTGCATGCTGGGCCATTCCTGGTACTTTCTGTGAATTAACTCATTTAATCACCACAACTCTATGAGATAGCTCTTTAGTTAACCCCATTTTATTGGTGATCAAAAAAAATTCAGAGATGCTAAATTACTTGTGTAAAATCTCACGGTTAAGAAGTGAAGAGGTCTGGATTTAAATTCAGTCTGAGTGGAGTGCTAACTGAATATCCGAGTTCATTGCTTACAAGTTCTGCCACATCCTACATCGGAACACAATTCCACCATGTTCTCTGCCACTCTGTAATAAGGATCACCTCTCCTCCAGTTTCCAACCACACATTCATCCTTTCCTTCTACCGCCTCACCAGGAGCATCTGTACCTTTCAAATTTGTAGCATTCCACTTATGATAAAGTATATTCTTTAAATGATAGAAACTTTCTCTACCTCTCTCCTCACTTTACTCTGAGCCCTCACCAGAATTGCCTTTAAGGTCCATGTCCTGACAGAATCTTCAAAGCAATCTAGACATTTTCTATCAAGTGACTCCAAATTCCTCTAGCCTCCACCTATTACCAAATTCCAGAGCTGGTCCATCTTTTTAGGTATTTATCACAGCAGCACCTGACAAAGCTTCTCCCTTTTATTCTGTTCTGTCTTAATGTTTTATGCTTTACATTTAGATCTGTGATTCTATTTTGTTAATGGTGTTAGGTATGGAAGGGTCTCCACTTCTCATTCTCCTCTTCCTCCTCCTCTTTCTTTTTCCTTCCTCCTCTTCCTCCTCTTTTTTCTTCTTTCTTCTTCTTCTTGCCTAGCTATCTAGTTGTTCCAACCTCACTGTTTGAAAAGCTTGTCTATTCTCCATGGACTTGGTTTTATACTTTTTTCAAAATCAATTGACCCTATATGTGTGGGTTCATCTATGGACTCAATATTCAGTCCTGTCCATCTGTCTATCTTTTTGTCACTGCCACACTGTCCTGATTTTTGTAGCATTAATGTAATGTAAGTCTTGAAATCAGGCCGTATTTGTCCTCCATCTTTGTTATAGCACAAAATAGTTTTGGCTGTTCTTTTTCTCTTGGCTATTTGTTTAAATTTGAGATCCACTTTATAGAAAATGCAGTCTGGGAATTTAATGTAATGCATGGAATGTGCATCAGTTAAGGAGCATGGACATTAATGCTTATGAAAATATATTTTCATAAATATAGTTTATCTCTCCATTTATATGTCTTTTTACTAAATTCATTAGCATTTTATATTCTGTGGTGTACATATTCACATATTTTATTACATTTATATCAGAGTATTTCATGTTTTGGTACTGTTGTAAATGTTGCTGCTTTTCTAAGTAGCTGGTAACAGCTTGTTGAGAACAGCTTGGTTCATATACCTTACAATTCATTTGTTTAAAGCATACAATTCAGTTGTTTTTACTTTAATCACAGGGTTGGAGTTGTGCAGTGATTCCCCAACCAATTTTAGACTGTTTTCATCACCTACAGATGAAACCCCACACACTTTAGCCATCACTCCACAATCCCTTCATCCATTCAGCCCTAGGCAACCACCAATCTTACTTTCAGTTTCTATAGATCGTCTGTTGTAGAGTTTCAAATGAATGGGATCATACAACATGTGGTCTTTTGTGACTGAATTTTTTCCCCAAAGTAACATTTTCAAGGTCCATCCACGTTGTAGCATGTGTCAGTAGTTCATTACATTTTATTGCTAAATGATATTCTATTATATATATGACACATACCATTTATCCATCAATTGATGGACTATTGGTGATTTTATGAATAAGTATGCTCTGAAAATTCTTGTGCAAGTTTATTCATGGATGTTCGGTTTCATTTTTCTTGGGTATATGTCTAGGAGTGGGATTGCTGTGTCATATGGAAATTCTATGCCTACCATTTTGAGGAATTGCCAGACTATCTTCCAAAGTGGCTGTACCATTTGACATCCCCACCAGCAGTGTGTGGAGGCTCCAATTTGTCTGGATCCTGACCAATTTTATTTTATTTTGTTGTTATAACAGTCATCCTAGTGGGTTTGAAGTTACATCTCATCATGTTTCAGATTTACATTTCCTTGATTATTAATGATATTGGGCATCTTTTCACATTCTTATTGTACATATGTATATCTTCTCTGGAGAAATATCTAATCAAATATTTTATCCATTTTTAGATTGGGTTAATTTTCATTTTATTATTGAGTTAAGAGTTCTTTGTATTTCTCTATACAAGGCCATTGTCAGATATGTGAATTTCAAATGTTTTCTTCCATTGTGTGCTTTGCTGTTTCACTTTCTTTTGGTACATTTGAAGAATAACTTTATCAACTTTATCAAATTGTATTTTTTCCTTTGTTGCTTGTATTTATCATGTGTATAAAAAAAGCATGTGTAGTCTATGGTTATGAAAATTACTTTTCTTCTAGAAGTTTAAAAATTGCTTTTCTTCTAGGAGTTTTATAGTTTTAGTTCTTATACTCAAGGTCTATGATTTATTTTCTGTTAATAATTTTTTTAGCGAATGACACAGGTCTCCAGGTTATTTCCTGTGTCCCAACAACATAGTTGAAGAGACTATTCTTTGCTCACTGTGTTGCCTGGCATCCTTATTAAACATCAGTTGACAATAAATATGCAAGTTTATATTTATACTCTCAACTGTTTTCCATTGACAAATGTATAATATATATATATAGAGAGAAGAAATATATAGAGATAGAGACAGATGTGCTCACACACTCACACATACACATTCTTCTAATTATGTAAATGTAGGAAATTTGTCCTCTCTCTGCTGTGTCTCTTTGGTTTTCATTTACTTTCACATATCTTTTGTATGAGTTGTATACTACCCTTGCTGTATTTCCTTTTGGCTTTCATCCCACTGCATAATAGTTAAAAACAATGATGGGGATGACTGTAGTTTGCTTTTAAGCTACTACTTTCATCATTTCTAATCACATAGAACAAGGGTAAAAGTTGAGAAGAAAGATGATAAATTTCTAGCTTCTTCTCCCTTGAAATTTCATATTTTTTATTTTTAATGCAATTTTATTGTGATATATTTACAGATGATATAATTCATCCAAAGTATACAGTGACTTGCAGTATCTTCACATAGTTTTGCATTCCTCACCACAATCGATTTTAGAACATTTTCACTACTCCAAAATAAAAACTAAAAGTAAATAAGACACCCAAAACATCCAATACCCTTTACACTCCCCCTATTATTACTATATATGTTGTCTTCATTACTCTTCTGCCCATACACTGGATAAAGGGAGTGCCAATCACAAGTTTTCACAATCACACAGTCATATGATAGAAGCTATACAGTTATACCATCATCATTAGGAATCAAATCTACTGGATTCAAGTTCAATAGATTCAGGTGTCTCCTTCTAGCTATTCTAATATACTAGAAATTAAAAAGGAATATGTCTGTAAGGCCTAAGAATAACTTCCAGATTGATCTCTCAACTCTGTTTAAGATCTCTCAGCCACTGAAACTTTGTTTCATTTCTTTTCCCCTGTTTGGTCAAGAAGGCTTTCTAAAGCCCACGATGCTAGGGCCTGGGAGTCATGTCCCATGTAGGAGGGAGGGTAGTGAGTTTATTTGCAGAGTTGTCTGAGAGAAGGGGGCCACATCTGAGCATCAGAAAACGTTCTTTGGGGGTGACCCTTAGGCATGATCATAGGTAGCCTTAGCTGCTTCTTTGCAGGAATAAGTTTCCTAAGGGCAGACCCCAAGATCAAGGGCTTGATTTATTAAATTGGTAGTCCCTAATGCTTGTGAGAATATCAGGAATTCCCCAGGAAGTCTAATATTTCCACATTTTCTCCCAGTCTCTCAAGTGAACATTGCTTTTATTTATTTGTTTGTTTATTTTTGATTTTGGTTTTCTGCCTCAAAACTCTGGGATATGTCAGGGTATTACATTAACCAGTACAGAATTACATCTCATTTCCTAGTCTGTGTTCCATGTAATTATGTTGTTTAAATAAACTGACCTTGCAGGTTAAATTAGATAGTGTGCTACAGAGAATATGAATTTTGTAATACATAAGCATTTCTTACATAATGATTAAAACTCAGGAATCTAAGTGACTGCTGTAAGAGCTTACAATTCAGGAAGCCTTACTGAACCTTCTGTACTCCTGCATTATCGATTGCCCAATCTCTGCCCACATTCTATCCCCTGATAACCTATGCCCTCAAATTCAATTTTCAGCACTTGCTCATTATAGTTAGTTTATATTAGTAAGGGCTTACAAAATATTTGTCCTTTCATTTCTGTCTTATTTCACTCAAGGTTCATTCACCTAGTTGCATGCCTCACACTTCTTTCCTTCTTGCAGCTGCTCAATATTCCTTTGTATGTATACAACACAGTTTGCCCTTCCATTCACCCATCAATGTACCCTCAGGCCATCTCCATCTATTGCAAATCATGAATAATGTCACCATAAACACCAGTGTTCAAATGCCTATTTGTGTCCCTGCTTTCAGTTCTTCTGGTTCGTACCAAATTACAGGCTTGCAGGATCGTATAGCAACCCTATACTTTGCCTCCAGTGGAACCACCACACTGCCCTCCAGAGGGGCTACACCTTCCTACTTCCCTACCAACAATGAATTGGTACATCTCTCTCTCCACTTCTTCTGTTTATTTTTTTAAATAATTTAATTCACACACCATACAATCCATCCTAAGTTAACAATCAATAGCTCCCAGTATAATCACAGTTATGCATTTGTCATCACAATCTATATGAGAACATGTCCATGAAATTTCACTAGATCTTAATGTACTTTTAGAGAATTCAAATTCTTCTTCTAGTGAGTGGAGAAGGGGAAAGTGATAGGAGAATGCAAAAGGATTACCAAATTTTTCTTCCACCATATTACAATTTATAATAGTTCTTCAGTTTAAAAATTATACTATCTTTTTAATCAGAGCCAATCATGGCATGTGAGTGAGATATATATATATATATATAATTTGTTTGGGATCTTAATTTGATTTTTATAAATATTTTTCTTAGAACCCTTTATATGGCATTCCCTGCAGCATTTTCTTCTTTTATTTAGTTCAGATATTGTCTAAATCCCCATGAGAAGCAGCTGAAACATTAATCTTTAAATGATAAGATGTTTATTTTGGGCCTATATAGGGACCTACATAGACCATGTAATCATATTCCTTTATTTATATGGAAACTATATGCAGATGTGTATTTCAAACTGTAGTTATTTTGATGAATGAGGAAGATCTTATTTTTAGCACGGCTGCAAAATTTTAGAAGGCCCTTCCACAAGGAGCCAGAGTTCCTTTCCTGTCATTGCATGATTTATGTTCTAGGCCATGCAGGTAATTTATCTAGCAATCTCTCTGAAAGTAAAAAAAAAAAAAAAATTCTCCAATAAGTACATCTTTACACAGTATTGCACAGACTCCATCTTTCTATAGTTCTCTTGGAATGATACAGGTACAACCAGATTGTGGGATTTATCAGGGCATATTTCTAAGTCCAACTGCCCAGAAATATCATTGTTCTTTACCATTAAATACAGAATTTTCATGCTTTTGATCTATTCATAAATTTCAACCTGTAGCAAGTTTGAGCAAAGGAAAGATATACATTCAAAGGCTAACTTGGTTTTGGACAAGAGGTGGAAATTTGAAAGAACTCATCACATAAGTGATGGAAGGACAGATCCCTTTTCTGCTTCTCCAACTTTAGTTCTATGAGAGAAAAACAGTCAGGCTGGACATCTCTTAATACATCCTAATCCCAACTCCTGATTCTTTCTGGTGTAAGGAAAATGTTCAAAAAATAGATTGGGGTGTTGAACACACAGCTATCTGAAGGTACTGTTCTCTTTTTGTACCTCAAGCAATTGTGGAGTTACTAAGGGATTTAAAAATTCAGTTCATATCATTGATTTCTCCTAACTTTAGATCCTTATACACTACTCTGTATCATGCATTTTCCTTTTCTTACCTAATATAGTGCATCTAGCAGCTTCAACATCATATATGATATATTGAGAAGATCCTAAATAAAGATAGAAGCAAAGGAGAAGCTTCCAAAAGAAACAAACAAAAAAGCTAAAATTGAAATTCCAGAATATTTAATCTTTACTCCTAAGCATCAGAAATTCACTGCCCAATAATCTGATCTGTTCCATCTCTTTATGTTCAGGTATCTCCCTTTCCCTATAAAAAAATCACCATAATTGTATTAGCACAGATATTCCTCTGTATTTATGGGCATTTGTTATTATGAGCAGTTTGAAAGAATTAAGAGAGTCTGATGCTATTTGAGTAACTTGGACACATTCCCTTAGAGGTATAACATGATGCCAACCACTTCACTATATATAGTGTGTGTGTAAATATATACATGTATATGTGCACTTTTGTATGCATGCATATATAGTTCTATGATGAGTTGATTATCCTGTCAGATTAATTTAAAACATAAAAGAGCAAAGTTACTTTATTAAAAAAATCAAATGTCTTATATACCTAGGGTGAGTAAATACAATTTCCTATTACAAATGTATTTCCCAAGCTTTTATATTGTGGAAGACCATGCTGTTACCTCCATTGCTAACTTATTTCAGAATCTTCTTTTCATAATAGAGGCTATACATGGGAGATACTGATTTTTCCAGCTTTTCTTGCAGCAAATATTGACCAGCTGACATAATTCTGACTGAAGTAACATAGGGGTAAGTCATGTCTTGGCTTCTGTAGAAAATTTACTTCATCATATACTGAGAAAGGCATATGAGGGGAATTCTTTTTCAAATTATCTTGCTCTCTTCTTTGTATATAGTTGCTTGAAGATATGATTCTTGGTGCTGTGACTGACATTTTGTGCCCATGAGGTGACAAGCCTGAGGTATAAGTCCAAGAGATTGAGGACAATGGAGTAGAAGGGCCTGGGACCTTGATAAGAGAGCTGAGTTGCTGAACCAATGACATAACACTCTACCTCCAGATTTATTGTCATGTGAGAAAAATAAGCTCCTATATAATTGTGTTTTTTTAAAAATTCAGTTTTATTGAGATATGTTCACATACCATACAATCATCCATGGTGTACAATCACCTGTTCACAGTACCATCATATAGCTGTGTGTTCAACACCCCAATCTATTTTTTGAACATTTTCCTTACACCAGAAAGAATCAGAATCAGAATAAAAAATAAAAATAAAAAAGAACACCCAAATCACCTTCCCTTCCAACCCTATTTTTCATTTAGGTTTTGTCCTCATTTTTCTACTCATCCATTCATACACTGGATAAAGGGAGTGAGATCCACAAGGTTTTCACAATCGTACTGTCACCCCTTGTAAGCTACTTTGTATTATAATCATCTTCAAGAGTCAAGGCTACTGGGTTGGAGTTTGGTAGTTTCAGGTATTCACTTCTATCTATTCCAATATATTAAAACCTAAAAAGTGTTATCTATATAGTGCATAAGAGTGTCCACCAGAGTGACCTCTCGACTTCATTTGAAATCTCTCAGCCACCGAAGCTTTATTTTGTTTCATTTCACATCCCCCTTTTGGTCAAGAAGGTGTTCTCAGTCTCATGATGCTGGGTCCACATTCATCCCCAGGAGTCATATCCTGCTTGCCAGGGAGATTTACACCCTGGAAGTCAGGTCCGATGCAGGGAGGGGAGCAGCGAGATCACCTGCCAAGGTGACTTAGTTAGAGAGAGAGAGGCCACATCTGCAAAACAAAGAGGCACTCGGGGACACTCTTGGGCACAATATAATTGTGTTTTTCATTGAGAATTCAGTAACTTGAAGGTAGAAACTTGGTAAGTGATTGTGTGGTTTAGGGTTAATTCATGAAACATAAAATTTAAAAATTGCATTATGTTAACAGATAAATGTTTTGCGGAATTTCTTCCTCCATTTTTAAAAACATTTATTGAAAAATCTTTATTTTGAGAAGTACAGTTTGTACAGATTGAAAATTAAAACTTGAAATATCACCTATTTCACCTGGCTAGTGCTCATTGTTCATTATACCAAAATTTTCTGTGACATGGAAATTTTCTCCACAGTTCTCTTTTGTATATTTCCAGAGAAAGTTCAGATTTTGCACAATACTTAATATGCTCAAAATATTTAAATGAATGAGAATATTTCTTTCTTTGCTTCTACTCTGACTCAGTTCTTCTTCAAGTTAGTCAAGGCAGAATGATAGTTTTGGAGACTTATACTTTCATTACAGGCTTCAAATATTGACAAGGTAATGGAAAAACACTGAAAGTTCTTGTGCTAGGAAGAGACAGAGTTGCATTTTCAGAGATTATTTTTAACAGTGGTGTAGATGGCTGAATTGTAGTATGTGGGAAATTCTAGAATAATGGTTAGGAGCCACTACAGTTCAGTAATACAGCTCAGCTAAAACCTAAAAAGTTCCTAAATTTGGGTAGTAGCTGTGGTAATGGGTGGAGGACATTGTTTTGTTAGATGCTATTCCTTAGTATATGAGATATGTTCAAAATATTTTGAAGGATCTCAAGCCAAGAATAACTTCATTTACACAAATATTGTTGAGTCCCTACTACGTTCCCTGTACTAGACTTACTATCAAGAGGAAGGTAGTAAATGAGACAAAAGTGGCCTTTGTCCTTACAGAGCTTTTAGTTTATAGAAGAGCATAGAAATTAAAAGAGAAGGAATAATGTCTGAAGAGTGTTATGATGGAGCATCTAGTGGAAGGTATGAGAACTTAAATTTTGTCAAGTGACTTTTATTAAATATTTACCATGTGCCATGCATTGTTTTAGCACTTACCTTATATCAGCTCAACCAAACATCACAATATGATGAAAGAGATGCAGTTATTCCCATCCCTCTTGCGGGACACTGATTACGTGCTTCAACTTGGCGGGCCTGGGCTGGGGGACCGGATCCACCCCTGGAGAGGGTAGTGGGTACGGGTGACAGCGCCCTCCACAGCCCCCCGGGCCTGGGAAAGTGAGGCCGGAGGCAGGCCCCATTTCCTCACCCAAATTACCAATGTTAGGGGAGGCTTGCCGGAGGGAACCGCCTTTTCCCCACCCCCTTATCTTGCCCGGACACTCCCCGTTGCCAGCGCAACTCCCATCACCACCGGTGCGCATACATTGTTGCCGGACACCGTTACGGGAGCAACTTTCGCCCCTTTTCAATCAACCTCCGCGCTCTCTCAGAACCAATCCAAGCCTTTAACCCCTACAGCTACCCCGCCCTCTAAACCGCCCGATATAAGCTTGTACTCTCCCCTAATAAACGCTCTCTCTCTTGGTTTTCTTCATCCTAAAAGAAACGTGCCCCGCCTGTTCCTTTCTCGCCGCCCTCCATACTTTGCACGCCTCCCGCCGGGGACCTGGCCAAGTCCCCCGCCTCGCCCTCGCCTCCGGGAAAGAGCCCCCGCCGCCGGTACCCTCGGAGCAATCCTGGGAGCCTAGGATTTAGCAACCGGCCGCCACCCTCCCCCAGACGAATCAACTGCGACCGCACCTCTCTTACAAACTCTCTGAGGCAGGAAGTTTAAGTAAGTTGCCCAAGACCTTAGAGATACTAGTTAAGGAAGTAGGCACCAAACACACACCCTCTAACTCCAGACCCTAAATCCTTAACTATTATGATGAGAAGAAACTCTGTCACTGAAAAGTTATGTTTAAGGACCCATGGGACGTTCAGATAGAAATTTCCATTACATGTTTACAAATAAAGATTGGAAGGAAGGCAGTGCATTAAAAACTATTTGTAAATATCCCAGAAGAGACAGTAACTGAAGTCATTTATTGTAATATTGGAGAATTTTCTAATAGAGAGGACCGTAGGCAGAACCCATGTTCAAATAATCATTATGATGTGGGAAGAAAGGAGGAAAAGAAAAGAATGCAATAGGTAGATTTCCCTTCAGAGATGAAGATGGTAGGGATATGGGACTTCCATTTTACCTCTGCATTGGAGAATGTATAATCCTTAAAGGAAAGTGAGAACTTGAGGAAAATAATGAGACCCTAAGGAACTAAAGACATGTCATAGTAAACACAATCCTCTTATTTCCCTATTACACACACAATCTGTTCCCTGGAGAAGAGATGGAGCAAGTTACTAACCTATTTATAACCAAGTGTGCTGTATTATTAAACCAATATTAAATCTTCTACATCTTTGCTAGAGTATGTTCATTTTTTATATGGTGGTTGACAGGCTCAAAATTAAATCAGAAAATATGATCCATAGCTCCAAAAGATTTTCAGGACATACTGGAAATGAAGTTTGGTATGCATCCTCTTAGAATCAAAAGAAACAAAAGCTTATTTTGAAATTTTTCTTAGAATGCCACCTGGATAAAACACAGAAACAAGAGGCTCCAAGGTTTTCCAGCCTAAAGATGGTGAGTTTCTGAATTTCATTTGTATATGTCCTCCTTATTTTGAGATGGAAATCCAGGGATTAAGAAAAGCTGCTTTGTCTCCCATACTGTGGAGTCCTGACATGCAAGTGAATCAGGTGGAAGAATCTGTTTGGGGTGAGAGCAAGGAATATTCAGAGACACAGGGCACATGGGGTTCCCATATCTCAGTGTGTAGGTTCCCTCTTCAGGGAAGCAATTCTCTCTTCTCTATATGTAACTTTTACTCTGTGACTTGGGGCAACCAGTGGACTTCTCACAGACACAGGTCCCTTCATTTTGAATTAGAAACGCTTATGGTTCCCACACCAACAGTATCTAGTCTGCATGAGTGGCAGCTCCACGTTTCCAGGGCCTCATCCTCCAGTTTTACTGCTGAGGGGAGGGTTCATGTGAAAGAAGAGATGGTGAGATGAGAGAGAGGGATTCCATCCTGGTCCATCTTCCTTCTCTGTTTTCCTTAGTTTTTTTCAGCTGTCATGTTTTCCTATGGTAGCACTTGTCTTCACACTTTAAGGTAAGTTGTAAGAGTTCTTTAGTAAAATTAGCTTTAAAAACTCTAATAAGGGGAAATTGGTGTCTCTTTGTATCTGGGATAAAGGCAGATTCTATAGGTCCATGTTGGGCCATTCTCAGACATTCCCGTTTTAGAGCCCATTCATGTGGGAGGAGATATAGTGGAAAGACCTGGTTGTCCTGTAATATAAATCTTTTCTCTTGTCCCCACAGATCCCCTATGGAAGAATGACTACTGAAAATGGCTCTTTTGTGACTGAGTTCATACTGGTGGGATTAACAGACCACTCAGATCTCCAGCTCCCTCTGTTCTTCTTGTTCCTAGCACTGTATATGGTCACTGTGCTGGGAAACTTGGGCTTGATAACTCTAATTGGGCTGAATTCTCACCTTCACACCCCCATGTACTTTTTCCTCTTTAACTTGTCCTTCACAGACCTCTCTTATTCTTCTGTTTTTACACCAAAAATGCTGATCAACCTCATATCAAAGAAGAATATTATCTCCTACCAGGGTTGCATGGTCCAGCTCTACTTCTTCTGCTTTTTCGCCATCTCTGAGTGCTATGTGCTGACATCAATGGCCTATGATCGCTATGTGGCCATCTGTAATCCACTTTTGTATAACATTGCCATGTCCCCTAAAGTGTGCTTTAACCTTGTGTTTGGTTCATACTTGATGGCATTTTCTGGTGCTGTGGCCCACACTGGATGCATGCTGAGACTGACCTTCTGTGATGCTAACACCATCAACCATTATTTCTATGACATCCTCCCTGTGCTCCAACTCTCCTGCACAAGCACCTATGTCAATGAGCTGGTGGTCTTCATTGTAGGGGGAATCAACATCACTGTGCCCAGTCTCACCATCTTTATCTCCTGTGGTTTCATTCTTTACAGCATCCTGCATATAAATTCCACTGAGGGCAGATTCAAAGCCTTCAGGACCTGCAGTTCACACATAATCGCTGTTTTGCTGTTTTTTGGGTCATTTTCATTTATGTATCTCCAGCCATCTTCTGCAGGGTCTATGAATGAGGGAAAGATCTCTTCTGTCATTTACACTAATGTGGTTCCCATGATGAATCCCTTAATCTACAGCCTGAGGAACAAAGATATTAAACTTGCCCTGGGAAAGACCCTGAGTAGGAGAAATTTTCAATCATAAATAGGATCTCCTCTGCAGGTAGTTTTAGGACATGGAGGCTCACTGTGTTAATTAAAATATATTTGTTTGCAGCTTTCTTAGCCTGTGTCATTATTATCATGATGAAGGCAATTTCAGCCCTCTCTCATAAATTTATTTCCGCCTTGGTCAGAGTAAGTCTTCTTTTTCTCACCATTTTCACATATTTCTCCTTTTCACATCTTTTCCTGTTTGAGAATAACATGAAGGATGGAATTATTATATCTGTTTTTTATTGTCTCTTCTCTTTTTTTTTCCTTCTTTGATGATGATGACTCATCCTGCAATGATTCAATAAAGCACACAAGGGTGACATTTTCTCACAGTTCAGAATCTCTGTATATCTATGAACATGAAAGAGGAGAAAGGTAAGGGTTGTAGGCTCTTTTCATGTGCCAGGCATCGTCCAAATACTTTATGTGCATTAACTCATTAATCCCCACTACAACACTATGAGATAGCTCTTTTTTTAGCCTCATTTTACAGATGAGTATAAAATGTTCATAGGAGTTCCAGAACTCATCTAAAATCTCACTGTTAGGAAGTAAAGAAATCTGCATTAAATTCAGTCTGACTTGAGGGTCCTATTTCTTAAATTCATTGCATCACTTTATTCAGTAGAAATCCACAAGCATATATATTGTTAAAACAATGAATTAATATTCTATTTATGCAATTCCAGAGGCTTGAGAGGAAGTACTAGAAATGGCAAGTGACTATGCCCATAGACCTTCTTTTTTTAGAGATGTGCATAGGTTCCAGGGAACACTGAGTGTAGTGAACAAGGGGGCACATATCATAAGGCACATATCACTAACATTTCTAATTTCTTGGAATTTAACTGAAAATACCATGTAAATTGCAGACACAGAAGACATGTTGTGGTCTGAGTCCTATATAATACTTAGCAGCACTCCCTGATGGTATGTGAGTCAGCAGACACCTTGGCTCCATTCTGTGAAGTTAATAAGCTTCTTTGCAAGTTGTGTTTATATTCATGTATGGACCTGGCAAATCTAATCACTTTATTTTTTTTGAATTGTCATTTTATAATATAACTAAAATTGTTAAAATTAAAAACTTTGTTTTTTCTGAAGTTAATATAAAAGAAAATTAGATGTAAAATAATTTAGAATGTATAAACTTATCTATAACTATTTAATGTTTGGAAGTTTGGATTTGTAAATTGGTGAATTCCTAAAAGACATGAATATTGACATATATATCTTTCTTATCCTATAAGAAAGTTATATCATAGCTACTCCATAAACAATTGAAATTAGAAAACCTTTGTTTTACATTAAACTCCATCTTAACATGTCAAGGGCATGTAAATATTTTTTAAATGAAAGCTTTATTACATTAATTTTCATTTTTTATGTGGATTAAATAACACTAATTTAGAAGGGCATTGTTTCTAGGTTTAACTTTCAGGGAAAACATGAAGTTAGAAATCTCAGAGACCTATTACTTGGTGTTTGTGGAATGGTGCTTGGCCAATCAGCTTTGGCCTCAGAGATTTGGAAGTCTAGTCTGATTCCTCTGGCATTTTTTAGCACAGAAAAATTCTGGGAGGTTCAGAATGCATGTGGTATCATAGTATACACCATGCTTTGGAATCAGCAAGAGAAATGAGACATCAAGGCAAGCAGTGCTCAAGTTAACAGTGAAATCCAATAGCTGGTCTACTACCTGAAGACCAGCTGTAGCAGATACACACAGAGCAGGGCAGCACTCATGTGGACGAGTGCCCTCGGGGCTGCCGAGGGGCCCCAGGAGCACAGTGTGCAGCCTCAGGTGCTGCAGTCTTAGTGATGGGGCCAGGCTGGGGATCTTGTGGGTCCCTGCTCCAGGCAGCAGCCCCAATCTCAGTCTCCCCATATCAGGCACTTCTCTCCCTTTCCAGCTGTTGTGCCCTTTTAATGGCATCTGAGCTATATGCAGTGTGACTGCTGTAATGTTGCACAAGGTTTCCACAGATTAGGTCTTCTTTGTTAGTTTGAAATACCTGAAATTTAAAAGTGAAATTTAGTCCCAAATTCATTCAACATTAAGTTTGTCAAGGGAGGGAAAGAGCTTTTACGTTATTTAGATATCATCTCAGTAGTTTAAAATTTTGGATGGTTTTGAAAATGATTTTGAACTATATTATCTATTTTGCATGCAATATTTATTGGTGAGATTTTAAATGATATGGTTATAAGAACTCTTGATCATTCACTGTTTAATTCAGAAAACATGAAAAAAAAATATGTTCCAGAAGCAAGAATAGATTTTCCTTAAGAATCATGATGATGCTTCATTTGGAAATATATAAAATAAAAAAAATTCACTGTTTTTTAAGCTACAAGAAGGGTAACTTTGAAGTTATAATAATATGGCATACAGTAAAAATACTGAATTTTCTTATTTTCCATCTATCTCAACATACACTTTGAAAAGTTCATGAAATGTACATGTATAGTTTGATATATACTGTAAAAATATCAATGTAATCTCAACTTACATCATAAAATATTGTCAGAATATTTTATTCATTTTTGTTTTTGCTATTTAAGTCAGTAGGTCTTTAGGTTGCAATAACACAGCCCAACAATTATAAATAGGTAAGTTCTTAAATGGCTTATTTAGTCCAATTTACCCCAAACTGGGGTAAGGGGGCTGGGTGTATTCACTATATAGTTTAATTTTGGTGAATGTCTTCATAGGTTGTGAAATATTTGTATATACAGTCTTTTAATGTAAAAATTGTTTGATGTTGAATATTATAGTTTTGTGAGCATTTTTCAGGTTTAGTTTCAATACGCATTTGGTAGATATTTTAACTTTATACAGAATCATTTAAACAATGTATAAAAAATATTTTATGGAGAAAATACGTAGATGAGATAACATAGCTGTGTAGTCTATATTATTTCCTCTGAATTGTCTCACATCCATTGGATTTACCTCCATTTGATTCTGATTCTGGAACCATTACACCTGGACACCCAGAATCCACTGCAAACCCTTTTAGTCTGTCCAGCACACTACATTTATTATTTTTACCATGCAACAGCTGTTTCATGCTGGATCTTTCCAAAAGAAACTTTGGATCAATAAGAAGCAGCAAAGAAAAACATATAAAACATAATTTAGGAGGGCGGGGCAAGATGGCAGACTGGTGAGCTGTATGTTTTAGTTACTCCTCCAGGAAAGTAGGTAGAAAGCCAGGAACTGCGTGGACTGGACACCACAGAGCAATCTGACTTTGGGCATACTTCATACAACACTCATGAAAACGTGGAACTGCTGAGATCAGCGAAATCTGTAAGTTTTTGCGGCCAGGGGACCCGCGCCCCTCCCTGCCAGGCTCAGTCCCGGGGGAGGAGGGGCTGTCAGCTCCGGGAAAGAGAAGGGAGAACTGCAGTGGCTGCTCTTATCGGAAACTCATTCTACTGATACAGACTCCAACCATAGATAGACTGAGACCAGACACCAGAGAATCTGAGAGCAGCCAGCCCAGCAGAAAGGAGACAGGCATAGAAAAAAAACAACACGAAAAACTCCAAAATAAAAGCGGAGGATTTTTGGAGTTCTGGTGAACATAGAAAGGGGAAGGGCCCTGAGGCGCAAATGCAAATCCCGAAGAAAATCTGATCTCTCTGCCCTGTGGACCTTTCCTTAATGGCCCTGGTTGCTTTGTCTCTTAGCATTTCAATAACCCATTAGATCTCCCAGGAGGGCCCGTTTTTTTTTGTTTTTTTTTTTAATCCTTTTTTCTTTTTCTAAAACAATTACTCTAAGAAGCCCAATACAGAAAGCTTCAAAGACTTACTATTTGGGCAGGTCAAGTCAAGAGCAGAACTAGGAGAGCTCTGAGACAAAACGCAATAATCCAGTGGCTGAGAAAATTCACTAAACACCACAACTTCCCAAGAAAAGGGGGGTGTCCGCCCACAGCCATCATCCTGGTGGACAGGAAACACTCCTGCCCATCGCCAGCCCCATAGCCCAGAACTGCCCCAGACAACCCAGTGTGACGGAAGTGCTTCAAATAACAGGCACACACCACAAAACTGGGTGTGGACATTAGCCTTCCCTGCAACCTCAGCTGATAGTCCCAGAGTTGGGAAGGTAGAGCAGTGTGAATTAACAAAGCCCCATTCAGCCATCATTCTAGCAGACTGGGAGCCTCCCTACACAGCCCACCAGCCCAGAACTGCCCTGGGGGGACGGCACGGCCTGGAAGAGGGGCCCACTTGCAAGTCTCAGGAGCCATACGCCAATACCAAGGACTTGTGGGTCAGTGGCAGAGACAAACTGTGGCAGGACTGAACTGAAGGATTAGACTATTGCAGCAGCTTTAAAACTCTAGGATCACCAGGGAGATTTGATTGTTAGAGCCACCCCCCCCTCCCTGACTGCCCAGAAACACGCCCCATATACAGGGCAGGCAACACCAACTACACACGCAAGCTTGGTACACCAATTGGACCCCACAAGACTCACCCCCCCACTCACCAAAAAGGCTAAGCAGGGGAGAACTAGCTTGTGGAGAACAAGTGGCTTGTGGACGCCACCTGCTGGTTAGTTAGAGAAAGTGTACTCCACGAAGCTGTAGATCTGATAAATTAGAGATAAGGACTTCAATTTGTCTACAAATCCTAAAAGAACCCTATCAAGTTCAGCAAATGCCACGAGGCCAAAAACAACAGAAAATTATAAAGCATATGAAAAAACCAGACGATATGGATAACCCAAGCCCAAGCACCCAAACCAAAATACCAGAAGAGACACAGCACCTAGAGCAGCTACTCAAAGAACTAAAGATGAACAATGAGACCATAGTACGGGAGATAAAGGAAATCAAGAAGACCCTAGAAGAGCATAAAGAAGACATTGCAAGACTAAATAAAAAAACGGATGATCTTATGGAAATTAAAGAAACTGTTGACCAAATTAAAAAGATTCTGGACACTCATAGTACAAGACTAGAGGAAGTTGAACAACGAATCAGTGACCTCGAAGATGACAGAATGGAAAATGAAAACATAAAAGAAAGAATGGGGAAAAAAATTGAAAAAATCGAAATGGACCTCAGGGATATGATAGATAATATGAAACGTCCAAATATAAGACTCATTGGTGTCCCAGAAGGGGAAGAAAAGGGTAAAGGTCTAGGAAGAGTATTCAAAGAAATTGTTGGGGAAAACTTCCCAAATCTTCTAAACAACATAAATACACAAATCATAAATGCTCAGCGAACTCCAAATAGAATAAATCCAAATAAACACACTCCGAGACATATACTGATCACACTATCAAACACAGAAGAGAAGGAGCAAGTTCTGAAAGCAGCAAGAGAAAAGCAATTCACCACATACAAAGGAAACAGCATAAGACTAAGTAGTGACTACTCAGCAGCCACCATGGAGGCGAGAAGGCAGTGGCACGATATATTTAAAATTCTGAGTGAGAAAAATTTCCAGCCAAGAATACTTTATCCAGCAAAGCTCTCCTTCAAATTTGAGGGAGAGCTTAAATTTTTCACAGACAAACAAATGCTGAGAGAGTTTGCTAACAAGAGACCTGCCCTACTGGAGATACTCAAGGGAGCCCTACAGACAGAGAAACAAAGAAAGGACAGAGAGACTTGGAGAAAGGTTCAGTACTAAAGAGATTCGGTATGGGTACAATAAAGGATATTAATAGACACAGGGGAAAAATATGACAAACATAAACCAAAGGATAAGATGGCTGATTCAAGAAATGCCTTCACGGTTATAACGTTGAATGTAAATGGATTAAACTCCCCAATTAAAAGATATAGATTCACAGAATGGATCAAAAAAAATGAACCATCAATATGTTGCATACAAGAGACTCATCTTAGACACAGGGACACAAAGAAACTGAAAGTGAAAGGATGGAAAAAAATATTTCATGCAAGCTACAGCCAAAAGAAAGCAGGTGTAGCAATATTAATCTCAGATAAAATAGACTTCAAATGCAGGGATGTTTTGAGAGACAAAGAAGGCCACTACGTACTAATAAAAGGGGCAATTCAGCAAGAAGAAATAACAATCGTAAATGTCTATGCACCCAACCAAGGTGCCACAAAATACATGAGAGAAACACTGGAAAAACTAAAGGAAGCAATTGATGTTTCCACAATAATTGTGGGAGACTTCAACACATCACTCTCTCCTATAGATAGATCAACCAGACAGAAGACCAATAAGGAAATTGAAAACCTAAATAATCTGATAAATGAATTAGATTTAACAGACATATACAGGACATTACATCCCAAATCACCAGGATACACATACTTTTCTAGTGCTCATGGAACTTTCTCCAGAATAGATCATATGCTGGGACATAAAACAAGCCTCAATAAATTTAAAAAGATTGAAATTATTCAAAGCACATTCTCTGACCACAATGGAATACAATTAGAAGTCAATAACCATCAGAGACTTAGAAAATTCACAAATACCTGGAGGTTAAACAACACACTCCTAAACAATCAGTGGGTTAAAGAAGAAATAGCAAGAGAAATTGCTAAATATATACAGAGGAATGAAAATGAGAACACAACATACCAAAACCTATGGGATGCAGCAAAAGCAGTGCTAAGGGGGAAATTTATAGCACGAAACGCATATATTAAAAAGGAAGAAAGAGCCAAAATCAAAGAACTAATGGATCAACTGAAGAAGCTAGAAAATGAACAGCAAACCAATCCTAAACCAAGTACAAGAAAAGAAATAACAAGGAATAAAGCAGAAATAAATGACATAGAGAACAAAAAAACAATAGAGAGGATAAATATCACCAAAAGTTGGTTCTTTGAGAAGATCAACAAGATTGACAAGCCCCTAGCTAGACTGACAAAATCAAAAAGAGAGAAGACCCATATAAACAAAATAATGAATGAAAAAGGTGACATAACTGCAGATCCTGAAGAAATTAAAAAAATTATAACAGGATACTATGAACAACTGTATGGCAACAAACTGGATAATGTAGAGGAAATGGACAATTTCCTGGAAACATATGAACAACCTAGACTGACCAGAGAAGAAATAGAAGACCTCAACCAACCCATCACAAGCAAAGAGATCCAATCAGTCATCAAAAATCTTCCCACAAATAAATGCCCAGGGCCAGATGGCTTCACAGGGGAATTCTACCAAACTTTCCAGAAAGAACTGACACCAATCTTACTCAAACTCTTTCAAAACATTGAAGAAAATGGAACACTACCTAACTCATTTTATGAAGCTAACATCAATCTAATACCAAAACCAGGCAAAGATGTTACATAAAAGGAAAACTACCGGCTAATGAATATAGAATAAAACTAATGAATATAGATGCAAAAATCCTCAACAAAATACTTGCAAATCGAATCCAAAGACACATTAAAAAAATCATACACCATGACCAAGTGGGGTTTATTCCAGGCATGCAAGGATGGTTCAACATAAGAAAATCAATCAATTATTACAACACATTAACAAGTCAAAAGGGAAAAATCAATTGATCATCTCAATAGATGCTGAAAAATCATTTAACAAAATCCAACATCCCTTTTGGATAAAAACACTTCAAAAGGTAGGAATTGAAGGAAACTTCCTCAACATGATAAAGAGCATATATGAAAAACCCACAGCCAGCATAGTACTCAATGGTGAGAGACTGAAAGCCTTCCCTCTAAGATCAGGAACAAGACAAGGATGCCCGCTGTCACCACTGTTATTCAACATTGTGCTGGAAGTGCTAGCCAGGGCAATCCGGCAAGACAAAGAAATAAAAGGCATCCAAATTGGAAAAGAAGAAGTAAAACTGTCATTGTTTGCAGATGATATGATCTTATATCTAGAAAACCCTGAGAAATCGACGATACAGCTACTAGAGCTAATAAACAAATTTAGCAAAGTAGCGGGATACAAGGTTAATGCACATAAGTCCGTAATGTTTCTATATGCTAGAAATGAACAAACTGAAGAGACACTCAGGAAAAAGATACCATTTTCAATAGCAACTAAAAAAATCAAGTACCTAGGAATAAACTTAACCAAAGATGTAAAAGACCTATACAAAGAAAACTACATAACTCTACTAAAAGAAATAGAAGGGGACCTTAAAAGATGGAAAAATATTCCATGTTCATGGATAGGAAGACTAAATGTCATTAAGATGTCAATTCTACCCAAACTCATCTACAGATTCAATGCAATCCCAATCAAAATTCCAACAACCTACTTTGCAGACTTGGAAAAGCTAGTTATCAAATTTATTTGGAAAGGGAAGATGCCTCGAATTGCTAAAGACACTCTAAAAAAGAAAAACCACGTGGGAGGACTTACACTCCCTGACTTTGAAGCTTACTATAAAGCCACAGTTGCCAAAACAGCATGGTACTGGTACAAAGATAGACATATAGATCAATGGAATCGAATTGAGAATTCGGAGATAGACCCTCAGATCTATGGCCGACTGATCTTTGATAAGGCCCCCAAAGTCACTGAACTGAGTCATAATGGTCTTTTCAACAAATGGGGCTGGGAGAGTTGGATATCCATATCCAAAAGAATGAAAGAGGACCCCTACCTCACCCCCTACACAAAAATTAACTCAAAATGGACCAAAGATCTCAATATAAAAGAAAGTACCATAAAACTCCTAGAAGATAATGTAGGAAAACATCTTCAAGACCTTCTATTAGGCGGCCACTTCCTAGACTTTACACCCAAAGCACAAGCAACAAAAGAGAAAATAGATAAATGGGAACTCCTCAAGCTTAGAAGTTTCTGCACCTCAAAGGAATTTGTCAAAAAGGTAAAGAGGCAGCCAACTCAATGGGAAAAAATTTTTGGAAACCATGTATCTGACAAAAGACTGATATCTTGCATATATAAAGAAATCCTACAACTCAATGACAATAGTACAGTCGGCCCAATTATAAAATGGGCAAAAGATATGAAAAGACAGTTCTCTGAAGAGGAAATACAAATGGCCAAGAAACACATGAAAAAATGTTCAGCTTCACTAGCTATTAGAGAGATGCAAATTAAGACCACAATGAGATACCATCTAACACCGGTTAGAATGGCTGCCATTAAACAAACAGGAAACTACAAATGCTGGAGGGGATGTGGAGAAATTCGGACTCTTATTCACTGTTGGTGGGACTGTATAATGGTTCAGCCACTCTGGAAGTCAGTGTGGCAGTTCCTTAGAAAACTAGATATAGAGTTACCATTCAATCCAGCGATTGCACTTCTCGGTATATACCCGGAAGATCGGAAGGCAGTGACACGAACAGATATCTGCACGCCAATGTTCATAGCAGCATTATTCACAATTGCCAAAAGATGGAAACAACCCAAATGTCCTTCAACAGATGAGTGGATAAATAAAATGTGGTATATACACACGATGGAATACTACGCAGCAGTAAGAAGGAATGATCTCGTGAAACATATGACAACATGGATGAACCTTGAAGACATAATGCTAAGCGAAATAAGCCAGGCACAAAAAGAGAAATATTACATGCTACCGCTAATGTGAACTTTGAAAAATGTAAAACAAATGGCTTATAATGTAGAATGTAGTGGAACTAGCAATAGAGAGCAATTAAGGAAGGGGGAACAATAATCCAAGAAGAACAGATAAGCTATTTAACGTTCTGGGGATGCCCAGGAATGACTATGGTCTGTGAATTTCTGATGGATATAGTAGGAGCAAGTTCACAGAAATGTTGCTATATTAGGTAACTTTCTTGGGGTAAAGTAGGAACATGTTGGAAGTAAAGCAGTTATCTTAGGTTAGTTGTCTTTTTCTTACTCCCTTGTTATGGTCTCTTTGAAATGTTCTTTTATTGTATGTTTGTTTTCTTTTTAACTTTTTTTTCATACAGTTGATTTAAAAAAGAAGGGAAAGTTAAAAAAAAAAAAAAAAAAAGGAAAAAAAAAAAAGATGTAGTGCCCCCTTGAGGAGCCTGTGGAGAATGCAGGGGTATTCGCCTACCCCACCTCGATGGTTGCTAACATGACCACAGACATAGGGGACTGGTGGTTTGATGGGTTCAGCCCTCTACCATAGGTTTTACCATTGGGAAGACGGTTGCTGCAAAGGATAGGCTAGGCCTCCCTATGGTTGTGCCTAAGAGCCTCCTCCCGAATGCCTCTTTGTTGCTCAGATGTGGCCCTGTCTCTCTAGCTAAGCCAACTTGAAAGGTGAAATCACTGCCCTCCCCCCTACGTGGGATCAGACACCCAGGGGAGTGAATCTCCCTGGCAACGTGGAATATGACTCCCGGGGAGGAATGTAGACCCGGCATCGTGGGACGGAGAACATCTTCTTGACCAAAAGGGGGATGTGAAAGGAAATGAAATAAGCTTCAGTGGCAGAGAGAATCCAAAAGGAGCCGAGAGGTCACTCTGGTGGGCACTCCTACGCACACTTTAGACAACCCTTTTTAGGTTCTAAAGAATTGGGGTAGCTGGTGGTGGATACCTGAAACTATCAAACTACAACCCAGAACCCATGAATCTCGAAGACAGTTGTATAAAAATGTAGCTTATGAGGGGTGACAAGGGGATTGGGAAAGCCATAAGGACCACACTCCACTTTGTCTAGTTTATGGATGGATGAGTAGAAAAATAGGGGAAGGAAACAAACAGACAAAGGTACCCAGTGTTCTTTTTTACTTCAATTGCTCTTTTTCACTCTAATTATTATTCTTGTTATTCTTGTGTGTGTGCCAATGAAGGTGTCAGGGATTGATTTGGGTGATGAATGTACAACTATGTAATGGTACTGTGAACAATCGAAAGTACGATTTGTTTTGTATGACTGCGTGGTATACGAATATATCTCAATAAAATGAAGATTTAAAAAAAAAAAAAAAAAAAAAAAGACATAATGCTGAGCAAAATAAGCCAGGCACAAAAAGAGAGATATTGTATGTTACCACTAATGTAAATTCTGTGAAAAATGTACAATGTTTTATACTGTAGAATGTAGGGGACCTAGAGATACCAATTAGTGGAGGGGAAATGATAATCTAATAAGAACAGATAAACTATGGAGGGTAATCTCAATGTTATGGGAATGCTCAGGAATGATTATGGTTTGTAAACTTTCTTGGATATAGTAAGATCATGTTGGAAGCAATAGAGTTATTTTAGGTTTTTTTTTTTCTCTTATTCCTTTGTTTTCTTAGGGGTTGTTAATTTTCTTGGGGTATGGAAGGAACATGTTGGAAGCAATGTAGTTATTTTAGATTATTTGTTTTTCTTACTCCTCTGTTTGGACATGGTTTATTAATTTTCTTGGGGTATGGTAGGAACATATTGGAAGCAAAGTAGTTATTTTAGGTTATTTGTTTTCCTGAATCCATTGCTTTGTTTGAAATGTTGTGGGGTTTTTTTGGTTGTTGTTTGCCTGTTTGTTTTTAATTTTTTGATAAACAAAGTTAAAAAATTGAAAAAAAATCAGTAGAAAAATGGGAGTAAAAACTAAATGACAAATAGGGTGGGATGGGGGATGGTTTGGGTATTCTCTTTTCACTTTTATTTTTTATTCTTACTCTGATTCTTTCTGATGTAAGGAAAATGTTCAGAAATAGATTGTGGTGATGAACGCATAACTATATGATCATACTGTGAACAGTTGATTGTATACCATGGATGACTGTATGGTTTGTGAATATATTTCAATAAAACTGAATTAAAAAAAAAAACAAAAAAAAAAACAAAAAAAAAAAAATAATTTAAACAATTTTCCTAAACTCAGTGGCTGTCTACAGCCCTTGATGGGCTCATACAGCTTTGTAAGCACTTAGAAAGATTCTTTTCTTGTAAGCATCTCTCAGCATGTCCTGTTGCTTTATGGTCTCTCAATGTTGAACTGGTTCCATCTCGTAAATTTACCTTAAATTAATCCATCTGTCTTCTCAGTGTGTGTATTTGAAGACAATTTCCAATTCTTTTTCTTTACTAAATTGAAATTTTCCTTTTACTAATTTGTCCCTACTCTCTGACTTCTCATTTGTAATGTTCAGGCTGATTGATTTTGATAGTTAACCACTGATTTTGAAGGACAGTCACATTACCTTTTCTTAAATCTTCTATAAGTGAAGTGGCTCTAACCTCTTTGGTACCAAGCCCACCAAACCTGAGGCATTTGTTACAATGTCTCTCACTTGTGCACACTTGCCTGAGAGAAGCTGGGGTCACTGGACCTGCCGGCAGCCATCTTGTGACCACAGTGAAAACCTGTTTTGACTGAACCCTGCACTGAGGTAGCAGGACCAAGAAAAGGATTGGGAGAAAGTATGCCTTGGTGCCATTGGCTGAAATGCCTGGTCAGGCCTGACCCGAATTCTGGAAAACATTTGAACTTTCTGCTTTATGAAGAAATAACTTCATTTTAATATTTAAGCCATTTTTCCTATATGCAATTTTCTTCACAATAATTTGACTGGTTCCCTGTGACTATGAAATGTGCAGCAATGGGAATGTATGTATTTATATTAGATAGCACTACTCAGCAAAAACAATGGCTAACATTTATAAAGTAACTTTTGCCTGGAAACAGATGATAAGCAAAATTCTTATTTACAGCTAGCAAAATAGTCAAGCAAGCAATTTTAAATTGTTAACAATAAAACATGTTTTACAATGTTAAAACTACACCTGCTTTTGTTACTCTAGTAGCAAGGCTTCTTGTGGGCATTAGTCTACTTTATTCTCTCTAGTTCTTTCAATTATACAGTTTTAACATTACCAAGTAACATAAAATGTCATGGATTCAGATTTTGTCACATCAGATTTTTTGAAGATGTTGACCTTGGATGCAAAGAGTATCAATTCTGTTAACCTGCACTATTTTTATTTTGCATATGCCGTATTGGCTACTTATAATTTTATCATTTTATGCATCTAAATATATTTATTTCTTAATTGTTCAAAGATATTTTCACTGTGTATAGGAATTTAGGGGCAAAGATATTTTTTATTAAAGTAATTTAAAGGTGCTAATCCACTGTCCTCTGATTTACCTTGTTATGATAAAGCTCTGCCTTCATTCTTACCTTTATTCTTTTCTTTGTCAAGTGTCTTGTTTTTCCTCTGACTGACTTTAGGCTTTTCTCTTTATTAATGTTTTTATGCAATTTGATGATCAGTACTTGGGACAAGTTTTCCATGTTTCTTTTCTGGATGGAGTTCTTTGAGATTCTGATTTGTAATATTTTAATTTTAACAAATTCTGAATAAATCTGTGGCTGTTATTCCTTCAAATATTTGTTCTTATCCCATCCTTCTTGGTGATTCCAAATATCCATATATTAGGCCACCTGAAGTTGCCACATAGCTCAGTAATTCTCTATTCATTGCTTTTGTATTGTTTCTCTTTGTCTTTCTATTGCTATTCCTTAAAGTTGCAAAATAACTTTTTTTCTGCTGTCTAATCTGTTCTGAATCAGTGTATTTTTAATTTCAAACATGGCTCTTTTTCATCACTTGAAATTCTAATTTGGATTTTTCACCACTTTCATGTCACTGCATGGTACATGTTTCTTTCTTCTACTTCCTTGAAAATGGGAAATATTGATGATAGGTGCTTTATTGTCTTGGTCTACTAACTTCAGCATATTTGTTATTTCTGAGTATCTTTCTACAAATTGATATTTTCCTTAAAATGAGTTGGAATTTCTTGCTTCTTTCCATACCTGGTTTTAACTTAATTTCAAGTTTTTGTTTTTGCTGTTTTTCTTGCTAGACATATCAAATTATCCATAGAGTTAAATGGAAATACTCCTATTTAAACTTATTTTATTATGATTAGGTATTTGGGTGGCAGAGTGATAGATAGTTCCCCTTTGGCTCAATCTGCATGAAAGTTGAGTCTTAGGCACCCTTTGATGCTCCAGTAGGATTATCTAAGTAGCACTCTTGTGAGAGTAGGAGCAAGAACACGTTGGCGTGGTGGGTATTTTACAGTCAGGGGTCATGCAACCAGTTGACCTGGAGGGTCTCCATCTAGAGGTGCCTCTCAGAATTTGGGGAGTCCCTCACCTCTCATACCTGTATTTAATCTCCCTGTAGTTAGTGGCCAGAGATCTCTTGTTCCATAGTCTGTAAGGTTTCCATGATCCCAACATGTTATAGTAGTTGTTTTTGTAAGAGCGCTGTTTAAATAAACCTGTTTAAATCTTAAACAGTGACTGAGATTCATCTTTGATGTAGATTGAGCCAAAGGGAAAACTTTACCCTAGGCTCTGTTGAACATATCCCTGAACATGGCAATGCATTGGGCCTCCTTGCAGTTTGAGGCAGACTGGCTGTGGTTTGTGGGTGTGAGTGTGGGTGTGTGTGGGTGTGTGTGTGGGTGTGGTTTTTTTGTTTGTGTTTGTGTTTGTTTTTGTTTTTTTCATTTTAAATGTAGCTTAGAAATTTGATGGAGGTGGCAGGAATCTGTAATATGTGAGGGGTGATTGCCCACCTCTGACTTGCCAGGAGGTTGAAGTTCAATGTGAGGACCTGTCTTTCTGTTTTTGTTTACTGGCAAGAGGATGCCATTTATATAATGTCACAGGCATGCCTGGATGACAAACAGAGGATAGATTTCTTTCCACATAGTCCATGGGCCAGTAGGGGACTACTGAGGGAGCCCCTCATTAGCCTGGTAAATGTATATTGTTGGATTTTGAAAGTGAAAAGGATTGAGCCTGATTTTGCATGTTTGCAGTATAACATGCTGGCCAGATCAATAACAGGAAAGCAATTGGAAGAGACATTTGAACTTTTAAAAATAAAGGTGACGCAGAAATGTTGCTATATTAGGTTATTTTCTTGGGGTAGAGTAGGAACATGTTGGAAGTAAAGTAGTTATTTTAGGTTAGTTGTCTTTTTCTTCCTCCCTTGTTATGGTTTCTTTGAAATGTTTTTTATTGTATGTTTTTTTAAAAAAATTTTTTGATATAGTTGAGTTAATTTTTTAAAAAAGTTAATGAAAAAGCAAAAACAAAAACAATGAAAAAAATATGCAGAGCCTCTGGAGGAGCTGGTGGAGAATGCAGGGGTGTTGGGCTTCCCCACCTCAATGGTCACTGATGTGCTCACAGACATAGGGGACTTATGGTTTGATGGGCTGAGCCCTCTTCCACAGGACTTGCTCTTGGGAAGACTGTTGCTGCAAAGGAGAGGCTAGGCCTGTCTATAATTGTGCCTAAGAGTATCCTCCTGAATGCCTCTTTGTTGCTCAGATGTGGCCCTCTCTCTTCTAGCTAATCCAACTTGGCAAGTGATCTCGCCGCCCTCCCCCCATTTTGTATCAGACCCAGGGGAGTAAATCTCCCTGGCAACATGGAATATGACTCCTGGGGAGGAATCCAGACCCAGCATCATGGGATGGAGATCATCTTCTCGACCAAAAGTGGGATGTGAGAAGAAATGAAATAAGCTTCAGTGGCAGAGAGATTCCAAAAGGAGCTGAGAAGTCACTCTGGTGGGCACTCTTACGCACAATATAGACAACCCTTTTTAGGTTCTAATGAATTGGCATAGCTAGCAGTAAATACCTGATATTATCAAACTATAACCCAGAACCCTTGACTCTTGAGGATGATTGTATAAAAATGTAGCTTATGAGGGGTGACAATGTGATTGGGAAAGCCACATGGACAGACCACACTCCCCTTTGTCCAGTGTATGGCTGGATGAGAAGAAAAATGGGGCAAAAAAAAAGCCCCCAGTGTTCTTTTTTACTTTGTTTTTTTTTTTTTTTCACTTTAATTTTTATTCTTATTTTTGTGTGTGTGGTAATGAAAATGTTCAAAAATTAATTTTGGTGATGAATGCACAAGTATATGATGGTACTGTGAACAACTGAATGTATGCTTTGTATGACTGCATGGTATGTGAATATATCTCAATAAAATTGAATTACAAATAAATAAATAAAAATAAAGGTGACAATATCTGGTAGAGGGGCTTTGATAGAAGGCATGGCTTTAATTACCAGGTTCAGGTAATTAAGGGTCACCTCTATTTCCCCGCACCCCAGCCTTATGTACAGTCCAGAATGGTGAGTTAAAGGGTGAGGTTGTGGGTTTTAGAACACCTGCCTCTACCATGTCCCAGATAACTGGGCTTATTTTTGCAGTGCCATGGTAGAGTGATATGGTGGAGGGGCTTTGGTGCTGTATTGGCCTTTAGAGGTCACGCTCAATTGTCCATCTTAAAAGACTTGGGCTTGGTTTATGTGGAGAACTGGAGTGTCAGATTTTCTATGTCAGAGATAGGAAATGGCAGCTGAGAGGTGAACAGCAGTAACATGAGGTGTGGGACCAGGCTAGGTCTTATCTTCATGTTGAATGTAAGAATTGTCTCAGTGTGGTCACCTTCAGGTTCCTCACTGGGCTCTGTGGCATCGGCATTGTGCTGGTGAAGTTGGAATCAGAGTGACCTGTAATCTAGTGTTTAATAAGGCCATGAAGTTTGTGGGTTTGGGGGTCCCCAAAATTACCCCAAATAGGGAATCGTGGTTTGTGGTGCCCCCGCCATTGTTGAAGGTCTGGAGCTTGTTCGTCCTGGTGGGTGCTCTGACTTGCCATGTCAGCTTTAAGGAGAATCTCAGGATCTTGGGAGGCTTCTCAGAGATGAGTCAGTCAGGATCCTCCTTGGCACGGCTGCCAAAAGAGGTTGCTCTGATGCAGTGATGGTGGCTCAGCTGGGGACCCCAGGGAAGGGAGTTCTGGTGGAAACTTTTTGCCAAGTTGCTCTTAGCTGGGAAGGCAGGCTGTTGGCATGAACAGCTAGAGGATGGTTGTTTTTTGTATTTTTTAGGGTAGTGAGTGCCTGTAAGGCATGATTTACTTTGGGGGCTGAGGCCAACAGGGCCTTAACTTTTGTGTCTGCTCAAAAATAACTGTAAAGTATCAGGAGTATTTGGGGCAGAAAATAATAAAGTATCTGAAAAGTTCCCTTGAGGAACTGGGGGAAAATGTGGAAATATTAACTTTCCCACCTAGAGAATTCCTGATATTCCCACAAGCATTAGGGAGTCTCAATGTACTGTATCAAGCCTGCAAACTTGGGGCTTGCCCTTATGAAACTTATTCCTGCAAAAGTGGAGTTATGCCTACTTATAATTATGCCTAAGCATCACCTCCAATACACAAGGAGCCTCTTTTGTGCTCAGATGTGGACTGTCTGTCTCAGCCAACTCTATAAATAATCTCATTACCCTCCCCCTACATGGGTCATGACTCCCAGGGATGAGCCTGGCCCTGGCATGGGAATGAGAAAGCCATCTTCACCAAAAGGGGGAAAAGAAGTGAAACAAAATAAAGCTTTAGTGGCTGAGTGATCTCAAGTAGAGTGAGAGGTCAATCTGGGGGTTATTCTTAAGCATTATATAGATATTCTTTTTTAGTTTCTAGCTTATTGGAATAGCTAAAAGGAAACAACTGAATCTGTTGAATGGTAACCCAGTGGACATGCTTCTTGATAATTATATAACTGTATAGCTTTTACGTGTGACTCTGTGATTGTGAAAATCTGGTGACTGACATTCCCTTTATCCAGTGTATTGGCAGATGAGTAATAAAACAATGACAATAAATTTATAAATATTTGTTGCCCAGATGTGGCCTCTTTCTCTGAGCCAATTTTGCAAATAAACTCACTGCCCTACCCTCTATGTGGGACATGACCTCCAGGGGTGTAAATCTCCCTAGTAACAAGGGACATGATTCCCAGGGTTGACCCTGGCCCTGACATCGTGGGATTGAGAATGCCACCTTGACCAAAAGGGGGAAAAGAAATGAAACAAAGCTTCATGGCTGAGACAGCTCAAATACAGTTGAGAGGTCATTCTGGAGGCTATTCTTATAAATTATATAGATACCCCTTTTCAGTTTCTAGTGTAGTAGAATACCTAGAAGGAAATACCTGAATCTGTGGAATGGGAATTCACTGGACTTGATTCTTAATGATAATTGTTCCGGTTTCCTAATGCTGCCAAATACCAGGGGTTTTATTTGATTACAGATTTACAGTCTGAAGGCCATGAAAATGTCCAAATTAAGGCATCAACACAAGTATACCTTCACCAAAGGAAGGCCAATGGCATCTGGAAAACTTCTGTTAGCTGGGAAGTCATGTGGCTGGCGTCTGCTTACTCCCAGGTTGTGTTTCAAAACGACGTTCTCCAAAATGTCAGCATCAGCTTTCAATGGCCATCTTCAGAATGTCTGTAAGCTGCAGCTGCTCTGAGGTGAGCTTTTATAGGGCTCCACTGAACTAATGAAGACCCATGCTGAATGGGTGGGGCCACACCTCCATGGAAATAATCTAATCAAAGGTATCCACAGTTGAGTGGGTCACATCTCCATGGAAACAGCCTAATCCAAAGATTCCAACCTAATCAACACTAATACGTGGTCATCAAAGAACATGAAGTTTGGGGGGACATAAAACCTCCAAACTGGCACAATAATTATATACCTATATAGCTTTATTGTGTGACTGTGATAGTGAAAACCTGGTAACTGACACTCCCTTTAAGAAGTGTATGGGAAGATCAGTAATAAAACAATGACTAAAAATATACAACTAATAGGGGGAAATTAGGGGTATGGGATGGTTTGGGTGCTCTTTTCCATTTCTATTTTTTCCTTTATTTTGGAGTAATGAAAATGTTCTAAAATTGGGGCGATGAATGTATGACTATATGAATGACACTGAGCCATTGATTGTATACTTTTGTTGCATTATATGGTGTATGAATATATCTTAAGAAAATTGCATTTAAAAAAATAATAACTTTTACAGCCAAAGTGCCTTGATTGGCACTTGTTTAGTGGTATCTGGTCCTGCAGGGGTGGCATGTGTGTAGGCCTTTAGACCATAACACGGTGTTGAAGCCACTTTGGCCCTTCCTCAGTGGTACACTAGCCACAGGCAACCCTGAGGTAAGTAAGTCCTTGTACTGATAAGTCAAGTGCCAGGCCATAAACAGCCATTGTAATAAGGTGCAAGAGCTGTTTACATTTGCTCTTCATGCTCTAGGGCCCCACCTGGCTGTTTTTGGGTAATTCTAATAGGGTCTTTAAGTAATGAAACAATCTTAGTCTCTCTGGAGATGGCTGCCAGCTGTTGCATCACTTGGCCGGTGGGTAGCAGAGGTGCCTCCTCAGGGTCACATGGCGCAGCGGGTGGGGCCCTTTTTTTTGGTCCCTGCGGCAGGTCTCTGAGCAGGCCTGGAATGATTGTCCGCATCCAGGCAGACTTTACTTTGTATTTCTGTGGCACCCAATGCACGCTCCTCCTCCATGCACGCTCCTCCTCCTCTGACCCGTGGCGGTGGCGGCTGCTTCTCTCCCTCACACTGGGTGTGACCCGCGGCGCCTGTGGTGTAGCCGGTGGCGACCCGGGGCCCTCAGGTCATCCTTCCACCGCCCCCAGGACTCAGCGCCACCACCTGAAGGTGAGCCCGTGGGACTCGGGCGTGTTGTTCAGGCCCAGCTAGAAGCATCTGGTAAGCACCATGGGGTTAGGGCGCCCCTTCAGGAGACCCACAGGTTTGTGGCGGAGCGTGGAGGGTCAGGGTTGGTGGCAATGCGCCCTTTGGGGATTCTGTGGACTTTTCTGTGGGGTTAGTCCAGGGTCCTTTGGAGAAGAGGGGTTCTTTTAACTCCCTCTTCAGCGGACAGCAGCAGATAAGCATTCTTATTTTTATTTTGGTTTTTGGTTAATGGTCTCGTGCAGGGGGGCAGGGGAAACTCCTCTGTCCCAGCAGGTGCTGGAGACCCATAGCTGGCTGTGAGCTCCACAAATAGGTGGTGTTGGCAGGGGTGAACCCCATCCTCCATACCCACTCCTCCCGGGATCCTGTCCATCATTACTGTGGGGTCAGAGTGGTTTTAAGAATAATTTTCAAGGGCTTTGCTTGTGGCAACTTTCTCAGCAGAGGCACATGTAACCACATTGAAGGCAGCAACATACCAAAAAGTAAAACCGAACCCGCAAGACCCTTTTTGGGCTCACAAGGCTTTTCCCGCCTGCAGATTGAGGAGTGTCCATCCCCAGTCACTGTCCCCAGATTGTCCCTTAGACCTGGGTGCCGTCCTTGTTGCCAGTTGTCATATTCCGAGTTTTAGGTGACAGAGTCCCTAGGAACACATTTCCTGCTTTGGCTCAATCTACATTGAACATAAGTTTTAGAGACCATCTAATAGTTTAAAAGGTTCATCTAAACAGTGCTCTTAAAAAAGTAATAGCGGGACTTATGAGTGTTGTGGGCACTTCACGGTCAGGGGCTTGTGCAGCCGACTGAGGGAAAGGGTCTCAGTCCAGAGGTGATTCTCAAAACTTGGGGAGTCCCCCCACCTCTTACCTGTATTTAGTCTGGATCAATTATCAGTTGTTTCTTTTACTAAAGAAATTATAAGCCATTCTTATAAAAATAAGCCATTTAAAAAATTTTAAAATTCGTCTATGTTAAAGTAGCCTAACAAAATCTCCAAGTCACACTTAGGGGACACATGGTGTCAGCCCCGGGAAACACTTTATGTCCCTTTAGCTACTATTTATTTTCTAGCTATAAAGTGTCCTTAAAATACAGCAGCTGTTAAATAAAGTATACAGGTTGATGCTTGGCTATTACTATTGATGAAACCCAAGCTCCACATAATAGTTACTGGCCCAGTTTTATGCCTCGAATGGCAGCCTGAAAGAGTATGGATTTTCCCTTTTTAAGTCAATCTAAAGGTTCAGAAATGTGTTAAAAAAACAAACAGGAAAGGAGAGAACATCGCCGTGTGGTGGGAAAGGCAAGGAACATGAAGGGTTGCCAGCTTCTCAGAACCCTTAGCTTCTACGGCCCCCAGGAGGAAGCAAGCTGTCCAGCCTCTGAAACCAAAAGTAGGTAGAAAGCCAGGAACTGTGTAGACTGGACACCACAGAACAATCTGACTTTGGGCATACTTCATACAAAACTCATGAACACGTCGAACTGCTGAGACCAGTGAAATCTGTAAGTTTTTGCGGCCAGGGGAACTGCGCCCCTCCCTGCCAGATGCAGTCCCGTGGGAGGAGGGGCCATCAGCGCTGGGAAGGAGAAGGGAGAACTGCAGTGGCAGCTCTTACCTGAAACTCATTCTACTGATCCAAACTCCAACCATAGATAGACTGAGACCAGACACCAGAGAATCTGAGAGCAGCCAGCCCAACAGAGAGGAGACAGGCATAGCAAAAATCAGCAAGAAAAACTCCAAAATAAAAGCGGAGGCTTTTTGGAATTCTGGTGAACATAGAAAGGGGAAGGGCAGAGCTCAGGCCCTGAGGCTCATATGCAAATCCTGAAGAAAAACTGATCTCTCTGTCCCCTGGATCTTCCCTTAATGGCCCTAATTGCTTTGTCTCTTAGCGTTTAATATAACCCATTAGACCCGCGAGGAAGGCTTTTTATTTTCCTTATCTTTTTTTTTTTCTGTTTCTAAAACAATTGCTCTAAGAAGCCCAATACAGAAAGCCTCAAAGACTTGCAATTTGGGCAGGTCAAGACAAGAGCAGAACTAAGAGAACTCTGAGACAAAAGGCAATAATCCAGTGGCTGAGAAAATTCACTAAATACCACAAATTCCCAGGAAAAGGGGGGTGTCTGCTCACAGCCATCATCCTGGTGGACAGGAAACACTCCTGCCTGTCACCAGCCCCATAGCCCAGAGTTGCCCCAGACAACCTGGTGTGATGGAACTGCTTCAAATAACACACACACACCACAAAACTGGGTGTGGACATTAGGCCTCCCTGCACCCTCAGCTGGTTGTCCCAGAGTTGGGAAGGTGGAGCAGTGTGAATTAACAAAGCCCCATTCAGCCATCATTTCAGCAGACTGGGAGCCTCCCTACACAGCCCAGCAGCCCAGAACCGCCCTGGGGGGATGGCACTCACGTGTGACATAGCACAGTCATCCCTCAACAGAGGACCAGGGGGTGCACGGCCTGGAAGAGGGACCCACTCACAAGTCTCAGGGGCCATATGCCAATACCAAGGACTTGTGGGTCAGTGGCAGAGATAAACTGTGGCAGGACTGAACTGAAGGATTAGACTATTGCAGCAGCTTTAAAACTCCAGGAACACCAGGGAGATTTCATTGTTAGAGCCGCCCCCCTCCTTGACCACCCAGACACATGCCCCATATACAGGGTAGACAACACCAATTACACATGCAAGCTTGGTACACCAATTGGACCCCACAAGACTCACTCCCCCACTCACCACAAAGGCAAAGCAGGGGAGAACTGGCTTGTGGAGAACAGGTGGCTCATGAATGCCACCTGCTGCTTAGTTAGAGAAAGAGCACACCGCGAAGCTGTAGATCTGATAAATTAGAGATAAGGACTTCAACTGGTCTACAAATCCTAAAAGAACCCTACCAAGTTAAGCAAATGCCAAGAGGCCAAAAACAACAGAAAATTCTAAAGCATATGAAAAAACCAGATGATATGGATAACCCAAGCCCAAACACCCAAATCAAAAGATCAGAAGAGACACAGCACCTAGAGCACCTAATCAAAGAACTAAAGATGAACAATGAGACCATAGTACGGGATACAAAGGATATCAAGAAGACCCTAGAAGAGCATAAAGAAGACATTGCAAGACTAAATAAAAAAACAGATGATCTTATGGAAATTAAAGAAACTGCTGACCAAATTAAAAAGATTCTGGACACTCATAGTACAAGACTAGAGGAAGTTGAACAACGAATCAGTGACCTGGAAGATGACAGAATGGAAAATGAAAGCACAAAAGAAAGAATGGGGAAAAAAATCAAAAAAATCAAAATGGACCTCAGGGATATGATAGATAACATAAAACGACCAAATATAAGACACATTGGTGTTCCAGAAGGGGAAGAAAAGGGTAAAGGTCTAGGAAGAGTATTCAAAGAAATTGTTGGTGAAAACTTCCCAAATCTTCTAAACACCATAAATACACAAATCATAAATGCCCAGCGAACTCCAAATAGAATAAATCCAAATAAATCCACTCCAAGATATATTCTGATCACACCCTCAAACACAGAAGAGAAGGGGCAAGTTCTGAAAGCAGCAAGAGAAAAGCAATTCACCACATACAAAGGAAACAGCATAAGACTAAGTAGGGACTACTCAGCAGCCACCATGGAGGTGAGAAAGAAGTGGCATGATATATTTAAAATTCTGAGTGAGAAAAATTTCCAACCAAGAATACTTCATCCAGCAGAGCTCTCCTTCAAATTTGAGGGAGAGCTTAAATTTTTCACAGACAAACAAATGCTGAGAGAATTTGCTAACAAGAGACCTGCCCTACTGGAGATACTAAAGAGAGCCCTACAGACAGAGAAACAAAGAAAGGAGAGAGAGACTTGGAGAAGGGTTCAGTACTAAAGAGATTCGGTATGGGCACATTAAAGGATATTAATAGAGAGAGGGGAAAAATAAATATATATGGCAAACATAAACCAAAGGATAAGATGGCTGATTCAAGAAATGCCTTCATGGTTATAACGTTGAATGTAAATGGCTTAAACTCCCCAATTAAAAGATATAGATCCGCAGAATGGATCAAAAAAAAAAAAAAAATGAACCTGATCACAGACATAGGGGACTGGTGGTTTGATGGGTTGAGCCCTCTACCATAAGTTTTACCCTTGGGAAGACGGTTGCTGCAAAGGATAGGCTAGGCCTCCCTATGGTTGTGCTAAGAGCCTCCTCCCGAATGCCTATTTGTTGCTCAGATGTGGCCCTCTCTCTCTGGCTAAGCCAACTTGAAAGGTGAAATCACTGCCCTCCCCTCTACGTGGGATCAGACACCCAGGGGAGTGACTCTCCCTGGCAACGTGGAATATGACTCCTGGGGAGGAATGTAGACCCGGCATCGTGGGACGGAGAACATCTTCTTGACCAAAAGGGGGATGTGAAAGGAAATGAAATAAGCTTCAGTGGCAGAGAGATTCCAAAAGGAGCCGAGAGGTCACTCTGGTGGGCACTCTTACGCACACGTTAGACAACCCTTTTTAGGTTCTAAAGAATTGGGGTAGCTGGTGGTGGATACCTGAAACTATCAAACTACAAACCAGAACCCATGAATCTCGAAGACAGTTGTATAAAAATGTAGCTTATGAGGGGTGACAATGGGATTGGGAAAGCCATAAGGACCACACTCCACTTTGTCTAGTTTATGGATGGATGAGTAGAAAAATAGGGGAAGGAAACAAACAGACAAAGGTACCCAGTGTTCTTTTTTACTTCAATTGCTCTTTCACTCTAATTATTATTCTTGTTATTTTTGTGTGTGTGCTAATGAAGGTGTCAGGGATTGATTTAGGTGATGAATGTACAACTATGTAATGGTACTGTAAACAATCGAAAGTACGATTTGTTTTGTATGACTGCGTGGTATGTGAATATATCTCAATAAAACGAAGATTAAAAAAAAAATGAACCATCAATATGTTGCTTACAAGAGACTCATCTTAGACACAGGGACACATAGAAATTGAAAGTGAACGGATGGAAAAAAAATATTTCATGCCAGCTACAGCCAAAAGAAAGCAGGTGTAGCAATATTCATCTCAGACAAAATAGACTTTAAATGCAGGGATGTTTTGAGAGACAAAGAAGGCCACTACATACTAATAAAAGGGGCAATTCAACAGGAAGAAATAACAATCATAAATGTTTATGAACCCAATCAAGGTGCCACAAAATACATGAGAGAAACACTGGCAAAACTAAAGGAAGCAATGGATGTTTCCACAATAATTGTGGGAGACTTCAACACATCACTCTCTCCTATAGATAGATCAACCAGACAGAAGACTAATAAGGTAACTGAAAACCTAAACAATCTGATAAATGAATTAGATTTAACAGACATATATAGAACATTACATCCCAAATCACCAGGATACACATTCTTCTCTAGTGCTTACAGAACTTTCTCCAGAATAGATCATATCCTGGGACATAAAACAAGGCTCAATAAATTTAAAAAGATTGAAATTATTCAAAGCACATTCTCTGACCATAATGGAATACACTTAGAAGTCAATAATCATCAGAGACTTAGAAAATTCACAACTACCTGGAGGTTAAACAACACACTCCCAAACAATCAGTGGGTTAAAGAAGAAATAGCAAGGAAATTGCTAAATATATAGACATGAATGAAAATGAGAACACAACATACCAAAACCTATGGGATGCAGCAAAAGCAGTACTGAGGGGGAAATTTATAGCACTAAGTGCATATATTAAAAAGGAAGAAAGAGCCAAAATCAAAGAACTAATGGATCAACTGAAGAATCTAGGAAATGAACAGCAAACCAATCCTAAACCAAGTAGAAGAAAAGAAATAACAAGGATTAAAGCAGTAATAAATGATATAGAGAACAACAACAACAACAAAAAAACAATAGAGAGGATAAATATCACCAAAAGTTGGTTCTTTGAGAAGATCAACAAGATTGACAAGCCCCTAGCTAGACTGACAAAATCAAAAAGAGAGAAGACCCATATAAACAAAATAATGAATGACAAAGGTGACATAACTGCAGATCCCAAAGACATTTAAAAAATTATAAGAGGATACTATGAACAACTGTATGACAACAAACTGGATAATGTAGAGGAAATGGACAATTTCCTGGAAACATATGAACAACCTAGACTGACCAGAAAAAAAAGAAGACCTCAACCAACCCATCACAAGCAAAGAGTTCCAATCAGTCATCAAAAATCTTCCCACAAATAAATGCCCAGGGCCAGATGGCTTCACAGGGGAATTCTACCAAACTTTCCAAAAAGAGTTGATACCAATCTTACTTAAACTCTTTCAAAACATTGAAGAAAATGGAACACTACCTAACTCATTTTATGAAGCTAACATTAATCTAATACCAAAACCAGGCAAAGATGCTACAAGAAAGGAAAACTACCGGCCAATCTCCCTAATGAATATAGATGCAAAAATCATCAACAAAATACTTGCAAATCGAATCCAAAGACACATTAAAAAAATCATACACCATGACCAAGTGGGGTTCATTCCAGGCATGCAAGGATGGTTCAACATAAGAAAATCAATCAATGTATTACAACACATTAACAATTCGAAAGGGAAAAATCAAATGATCATCTCAATAGATGCTGAAAAAGCATTTGACAAAATCCAGCATCCGTTTTTGATAAAAACACTTCAAAAGGTAGGAAACTTCCTCAATATGATAAAGAGCATATATGAAAAACTCACAGCCAGCATAGTACTCAATGGTGAGAGACTGAAAGCCTTCCCTCTAAGATCAGGAACAAGACAAGGATGCCCACTATCACCACTGTTATTCAACATTGTGCTGGAAGTGCTAGCCAGGGCAATCCGGCAAGACAAAGAAATAAAAGGCATCCAAATTGGAAAAGAAGAAGTAAAACTGTTATTGTTTGCAGATGATATGATCTTATATCTGGAAAACCCTGAGAAATCGACGATACAGCTACTAGAGCTAATAAATTTAGCAAAGTAGCGGGATATAAGATTAATGCACATAAGTCAGTAATGTTTCTATATGCTAGAAATGAACAAACTGAAGAGACATTAAAGATAAAGATACGATTTTCAATAGCAACTAAAAAAATCAAGTACCTAGGAATAAACTTAACCAAAGATATAAAAGACCTATACAAAGAAAACTACATAACTCTGCTAAAAGAAATAGAAGGGGACCTTAAATGATGGAAAAATATTCCATGTTCATGGATAGGAAGACTAAATGTTATTAAGATGTCAATTCTACCCAAACTCATCTACAGATTAAATGCAATCCCAATCAACATTCCAACAAGTCTACTTTGCAGACTTGGAAAAGCTAGTTATCAAATTTATTTGGAAAGGGAAGATGCCTCGAATTGCTAAAGACACTCTAAAAAAGAAAAACCAAGTGGGAGGACTTACACTCCCTGACTTTGAAGCTTATTATAAAGCCACAGTTGTCAAAACAGCATGGTACTGGCACAAAGATAGACACATAGATCAATGGAATTGAATTGAGAATTTGGAGATAGACCCCCAGATCTATGGCTGACTGATCTTTGATAAGGCCCCCAAAGTCCCTGAACTGTGTCATAATGGTCTTTTCAACAAATGGGGCTGGGAGAGTTGGATATCCAGATCCAAAGAGTGAAAGAGGACCCCTATCTCACACCCTACACAAAAATTAACTCAAAATGGACCAAAGATCTCAACAGAAAAGAAAGTACCATAAAACTCCTAGAAGATAATGTAGGAAAACATCTTCAAGACATTGTATTAGGCGGACACTTCCTAGACTTTACACCCAAAGCATAAGCAACAAAAGAAAAAATAGATAAATGGGAACTCCTCAAGTGTAGAAGTTTCTGTACCTCGAAGGAATTTCTCAGAAAGGTGAAGAGGCAGCCAACTCAATGGGAAAAAATTTTTGGAAACCATGTATCTGACAAAAGACTGATATCTTGCATATATAAAGAAATCCTACAACTCAGTGACAGTAGTACAGACAGCCCAATTATAAAATGGGCCAAAGATATGAAAAGACAGTTCTCTGAAGAGGAAATACAAATGGCCAAGAAACACATGAAAAAATGTTCAGCTTCACTAGCTATTAGAGAGATGCAAATTAAGACCACAATGAGATACCATCTCACACTGATTAGAATGGCTGCCATTAAACAAACAGGAAACTACAAATGCTGGAGGGGATGTGGAGAAATTGGAACTCTTATTCATTGTTGGTGGGAATGTATAATGGTTCAGCCACTCTGGAAGTCAGTCTGGCAGTTCCTTAGAAAACTAGATATAGAGTTACCGTTCGATCTAGCGATTGCACTTCTCGGTATATACCCAGAAGATCGGAAAGCAGTGACATGAACAGATATCTGCACGCCAATGTTCATAGCAGCATTATTCACAATTGCCAAGAGATGGAAACAACCCAAATGTCCTTCGACAGATGAGTGGATAAATAAAATGTGGTATATACACACAATGGAATACTACATGGTAGTAAGAAGGAACGATCTCATGAAACATATGACAACATGGATGAACCTTGAAGACATAATGCTGAGCGAAATAAGCCAGGCACAAAAAGAGAAATAGTATATGCTACCACTAATGTGAACTTTGAAAAATGTAGAACAAATGGTTTATAACATAGAATGTAGGGGAACTATCAATAGAGAGCAATTAAGGAAGGGGGAACAATAATTCAAGAAGAACAGATAAGCTATCGTGGGTAAATTTAACGCTCTGGGAATGCCAAGGAATGACTATGGTCTGTTAATTTCTGATGGGTATAGTAGGAACAAGTTCACAGAAATGTTGCTATATTAGGTAACTTTCTTGGGGTAGAGTAAGAACATGTTGGAAATAAAGTAGTTATTTTAGGTTAGTTGTCTTTTTCTTACTCCCTTGTTATGGTCTCTTTGAAATGTTCTTTTACTGTATGTTTTTTTTTAATTATTATTTTTTTATTGTTTTATTTTTCATACAGTTGACTTAAAAAAAAGTTAAAAAAAGAAAAAAATATGCAGAGCCCCCTTGAGAAGCCTGTGGAGAATGCAGGGGTATTGGCCTACCCCACCTCGATGGTTGCTAACATGACCACAGACATAGGGGACTGGTGGTTTGATGGGTTGAGCTCTCTACCACAGGATATACCCTTGGGAAGACTGTTGCTGCAAAGGAGAGGCTAGGCCTCCCTATAATTGTGCCTAAGAGCCTCCTCCCGAATGCCTCTTTGTTGCTCAGATGTGGCCCTCCCTATCTACCTAAGCCAACTTGAAAGGTGAAATCACTGCCCTCCCCACTACGTGGGATCAGACACCCAGGGGAGTGAATCTTCCTGGCAACGTGGAATATGACTCCCGGGGAGGAATGTAGACCCGGCATCATGGGATGGAGAACATCTCCTTGACCAAAAGGGGGATGTGAAAGGAAATGAAATAAACTTCAGTGGCAGAGAGACTCCAAAAGGAGCTGAGAGGTCACTCTGGTGGGCACTCTTACGCACAATTTAGACAACCCTTTTTAGGTTCTAATGAATTGGGGTAGCTGGTGGTGGATACCTGAAACTATCAAACTACAACCCAGAACCCATGAATCTCAAAGACAATTGTATAAAAATGTAGCTTATGAGGGGTGACAAGGGGATTGGGAAAGCCATAAGGACCACACTCCCCTTTGTCTAGTTTATGGATGGATAAGTAGAAAAATAGTGGAAGGAAGGAAACAAACAGACAAAGGCACCCAGTGTTCTTTTTTACTTTAATTGCTCTTTTTCACTTTAATTATTATTCTTGTTATTTTTGTGTGTGTGCTAATGAAGGTGTCAGGGATTGGTTTAGGTGATGAATGTACAACTATGTAATGTTACTGTGAACAATCACATGTACGATTTGTTTTGTATGACTGTGTGGTATGTGAATATATCTCAATAAAATGAAGATTTAAAAAAAAAAAAAAACACAGCACCCTAGTTTTCCATATTTCTCAATACATCTTCTGAGCAATAGTTCAAAATATTGAGCTTATATAGTTTATTCTTTTGTATTTTATTTTTGAGATGTAATTTACATATAGCAAAATTTAGAAATCTTATGTATACAGTTTGATGGCTCTTAAGTATATACTTTATGGGTATATACCTATCCAATTTCCACCCAGAACATGATAATGACTCCTTTCATCATATCAGAGTTTCTTCTTCCCTTTCTGGAGCCAGTCTTCACAACTTACTTTCTGATTCATTCCTGCCTGTTCTAGAACTTCATAAAAATTGAATCATGCAATATATGCTTTGTGTTTGACTTCTTCAGTTATCATGATATTAATATTGGATTCCATTTTGTTGTGTGTCTCAGTAGTTCATTTTTATCATTGTTGAGTAATATGGTTTTGTGTGAATATACCATAAGGGGCTTATATATTCTCTAGTTGATGGACAGTGGGGTTGAGTTCAGATTTTGGACATAATCTGCTGTTAGTATGTATGTGAAAATCATTTTTTAATTCTGTGTTTTCAATTTCTTTGGGAAATATCCAGGTTTTGAATTGCTTGTCATATAGTATTTGCTTAAATATAAAAGAAATTTCCAAACTGATTCCCAGGTGATTTACTATTTTACATTCCCACCATTACTGTAGGTAATTTGCAGTTGTTTCACATCTTCACCAACACTTTGTGTTCTCAGTTTTTCAAATTTTGGCTACTTCAATCAGATGGGAAGATGTAAAGTGGAAATTCGTTGTATGTGCATGTCTATATTTTCTTTTATTAAGGTATAATTTAAAAAGTGTAAAACTCTTTAATTATTATTCTTGTTATTTTTGTGTGTGTGGTAATGAAGGTGTCAGGGATTGATTTTGGTGATGAATGTACAACTATGTAATGGTACTGTGAACAATTGAATGTACGATTTGTTTTGTATGACTGCGTGGTATGTGAATATATCTCAATAAAATGAAGATTAAAAAAAGGAAGAGAAAAAAATAAGGAAGAGGAAAAAAAAGTGTAAAACTGTTTTGAGAGTTGTGTATGTTTTGTCAAATATGTGCATTAGAGAAACCATCTCCAAGATCAAGGTATTCCCCATGCCACCTTAAGTTAAAACCTTCTTCCACCCCCAGACGTTGGAAGCCCTTGATTTGATTTGTGTTGCAATTGTTTTCCTTTTCCAGAATGTCGTATAAATTGAATCATAACGTGTATAGTTTTCTTGGTTTGACTTCTTTCTCTTAGCATAATGAATTTGAGATTCATCCATGTTGTTACACGTATCTGTGATTCATCTGCTGTATTGCTGTGTAGGATTCATGGTGTGGATATACTGGAGATTATTTATCCACATGCTGGCTGAAGAATGTTAAGTCAACTAAAGAAATAATTTGAGAGTGTTTTTGTGAACATAGGCTTTTATTTGTTCTGGTAAATAGCTTGGATTGGAACTACTTTATAAGTAACTGCCAAATTGTTTACCCGAATGGCTGTAAAATTTTTCCTTCTCAGTGGTAACGTGTGAGAATTCCAGTTGCCTAGGATCTTTACCAGCACTAGGTATAGTCAGTTTAATTTTAGTTTTAAAATTTTAGCCATTCGATAGGTTTTGTAATAGCAACTCATTATGGTTTTAATTTGTATTTCCCTAATGAAGCCATTGAGCTTGTTTTTATGTGTTTATTTACAGTTCTGCCTCTTTTTTTTTTTAATGGTTGGTTCACATATATTGCTCATTCATTTATTGGGTTGTTTCTCTTCTTATTGTTAGGTTTTAAGTGTTCTTTATATATTCTAGATGAAAATTAACTCATTTGATATAAGATTTCAAGTAATACTCCTAGTGTGTGGCTTGTATTTTCTTTATTATTTTATTTCTCACAGAAATTTGATTTTGATAACATCCAGTTTAACATATTTTTTGTTTTATGAATTGTGCTTTTGTATCTTCTCTTTGGAAACTTAGGCAAACACTATGTCACAAAGATTTTCTCTTTTGTTCTTTTCTAAATATGTTATAGATTTAAGCTACACATTTGCTTTGTGATTCATTTATAAATTATTAGAGAAATATTATTACTTACAGAAATATTATACAATGATATAGTTCCCATATAACCCCTCCACACACAAACATACACAGTTTTCCCTATAATTGACACTTTGCATTAGTGTGGTACCTTTGTTGCAATTGACAAACCAATATTATGCTATTAACTATAGTCCATAGTTTATAGTAGGGTATGCTGTGTTTTACAGTTTTATTATTTGTTTTCATTTGGGTAACAAATGTAACATAAAATTTCTCATTTTAAACACTTTCAAATGTACAATTCAGTGGTGTTAATTAAATTCACAATGTTGTGCTACCATCCCCACCATTCATTACCAAAACTTTTCTATCACCCCACATAGAAATTTTGTGCAAATTAAGCACTAGATCCCAATTCTCTACCCCCACCGTGTCCCTGGTATCCTGTATTTGGAGGCTGGCTTATTTCAGTCAATGTGATATCTTCAACATTCATCCATTTTGCTGCATACATCAGATCTTTATTCCTTTTTATGATCAAATATCATGTCATTGTTTGTATATAACACATTTTGTTTATCCTTTAATCTGCTGATGGATGGTTGGGTTGTTTTTACCTTTTTGCTATTGTGAATAATACTGCTATGAACAATGGTGTACAAATAACTGTTCAAGTCTTTCAGTTGTTTTGGGTACATACCTAGAAGTAATATCACTGGGTCAATGATAATTCTATACGTAATTTTCTGAGGAACCACCAAATTGTTTTACACAGCAGCTGCATCGTTTTACATTCCGACCAAGAGTGAATGAATGTCCCTGTTTCTCCACATCCACTTCAAAACTCATTATTTTCCTTTAAAAAAATTAATAGTTATTCTAGGGGGTGTTAAATGCCATCACATTTTGGTTTTAATTTGCATTTCCCTAATGGCTAATGATATTGAGCATCTTTTTTGTAGTTATTGGCCATTTTTATATCTTCTTTGGAGAAATGTCTATGTAAGTCTTTGCCCATTTTAAAACTGGGTTGTTTTTCTTTTTATTATTGAGTTTTAGAATGTCTTTATGTATTCCAGATATAAATTCTTGTAAGATATATGGTTTCAAAATATTTTCTGCCATTGAGTTGGCTGACTTTTTACTTTCATGAAGTCTTTTGATGCACAAAAGTTTTTAAATTTTGATGTCCCATTTATCTATTTTTTGTGTTGTTGCTCATGCTTTTGGTATAAAGTTTCAGAAACCTTTGCCTAACACGAGATACTTAAAATGCTTCCCTATGTTTACTTCTAGGAGTTTTATAGTTTTGGATCTCATATTTAGGTTTTTGATCCATTTTGAGTTAATTTCTATATATGGTATGAGGTTGTGTTTCACCTTCCCTCCATTACTCTTTGATTAATTTTTGTTTATTTTTGTACTTTCATTTCCCATTCTGCACTCTTCAAGTTCGCTTATTCTTTCCTCAGCTTCCTCTAACCTAGTACTATATGTATCCACAATCTTTTTAATTTGATCAACAGTTTCTTTTATTTCTATAAGATTGTCTCTTTTTTTATTTACTCTTGCAAATTCTTCTTTTTGCTCTTGTAGGATCTTCTTTATGTCCTTTATATCCTGTGCCATGATGTTGTTGTTTGTGATTACTTCTTTGATTAATTGCTCCAAAGTACTGTGTCTCCTCTGATTTTTTGATTTGGGTGTTTGGTTTTGGGTTATCCATCTCTTCTTGTTTCTTCATATGCTTTAAAATTTTCTGTTGTTCTTGGCCTCTTGGCATTTGCTTATCTTGATAGGGTTCTTTTAGGTTATGCAGCATTATTTGAACAATTATCTATAATTTGTCAGAGCTACCGCTTGATGGAGTGTACTTTCTCTGAGCCACCTATTATCCTCAAGCCAATTATCCCCAACTTCGCCTATGCAGCAAGTGGTGATCCGAATCTTGTGGGGGTCCAAGCAGTGAACCAAATTTCCATGTGTAGTTGGTGCAGCCAGCCCTGAAGTTGGGAGGTGTGCCCTTTGCAGTTCGCAAGGGAAGGCGGCTTTAAAACTCAAATCTCCCAGCTGTTCCTGGAGACTAAAATCTGTTGCACAAGCCCAAAGCTTTGGCTTAGACTTCCCACAGTCATGCTCTGCATGGGCCCAGAAGTCCCCGGGATTGGTATAGGGCCTTGGGACTTCCATGAAGGACCCCACCTCCAAGCCATGCCCTCTGTGGGGGGAAGACTGCACAGTGTCACAGGTGAGCACACTCCCCTAGGGAAGGTCTGGGCCGTGGTACCACGCAGGGGCATTCTCAGCCCACTGAGAAGATGGCTGTATGGGGCGTAGTAATTTCCCCCTTCCATGGACCTCCGCCTTCCTAGATCCGGGACAGTTAGCAATGGGTGTGTGAAAGGCTATTGCCCACATGAGATACTGATGTGGGTGCTCAGAGTGTGGAAAGCACTCCCCATCGCACTCAACTGCGTTCAACTGCATGGCTCTTGCTGCCAGATCTGCAGCCGCTCCTAAGGTTTTTAACTAATCCATCTCCAAATGCCAACCCCTGGTTTCTCCTGACCACGGCCTGACTGCTGTTTCCCCAGGAGCCTCACTCACTCATTTCTGAGCGCAGACTCTCGATTTCACCAAGTTCACGGTCTCTGTGGATTTAGCGGAACTTTTCCAGCTGGTACAACACTGGAACTGCACTGGAACTGGTATTCTGGAACACTTCTGTCTTTTATCTAGTGTATTTTTCACGGAGAAGTATTTTTCTCTGTCTCTCCTAATCCACCATCTTGGATCCCCCCCCCCCCATTCTTTTATATCCCTTCATCTTCTTGCTAAAGTCCTCTTGGAAGAATTTTCTGTCTTTCTAACCATGCAGGTCCTGATCTGAACTAAAATGTCATTCTCAGTCCCAAGGAGGCCTGAACCTAATCTGTTTTTCTTTTCTTTTCTTTGTTTACTGTAAACTCAGTTTTATTGATATATATTCCCGTACCATACAGTCATCCATGGTGTACAATCAGCTGTTCACAGTACCATCATATAGTTGTGCATGCATCACCCCAATCTATTTTTGAACTTTTTCCTTATAACACAAAGAATAAAAATAAGAATAAAAAGTAACAGTAAAAAGGAACACCCAAATCATTTCTCACATCCCACCCTATTTTTCATTTAGTTTTTGTTCCCATTTTTCTACTCATCCATCCATACACTGGATAAAGGTAGTGTGATCCACAAGGTTTTCACAATCACACTGTCACTCTTTTTTGCCACATTGTTAAACAGTCATCCTCAAGAGTCAAACCAACTGGGTTGGAGTTTGATAGTTTCAGGTATTTACTTCTAGCTATTCCAATATATTAAAACCTAAAAAGGGTTTTCCATAAAGTGTGTAAGAATGCCATCCAGAGTGACCTCTTGATTCCATTTGAAATCTCTCAGCCACTGAAATTTTGTTTCATTTTACATCCCCCTTTTGGTCAATAAGATGTTCTCAGTCCCATGATGTGAGGTCCAGATTCATTTCCGGGAGTGATATCCCACATTTCCGGGGAGATTTACACCCCTGGGAGTCATGTCCCAGGTAGTGGGGAGGTCAGTGAGTTCACCTGCCAAGTTGGCTTAGCTAGAGAGAGAGGGCCACATCTGAGCAACAAAAAAGTACTCATGGGGAGACTCTTAGGCACAATTATAAGCAGGTTTAGCCTCTCCTTTGCAGCAACAAGCTTCACAAGGGCAAGTCCCATGATAAAGGGCTCAGCACAACAAACCACCAGTCCTCAATATTTATGAGCAACAACCCAGGTGAGGCAGTCCAACACTTCCTCATTTTCTCCCAGCTCCTCAGGAGGACCCTGCATATATGTTTTTATTCTGTGCCCAAATTACTTTGGGATGTATTTCTATTTCACACTAACCTATACAAACCTACCACATCTTACTTCCTATTCAAATTTCCATGTAGTTGTGGTTTTTTAATAAACTGTACAAGTTAAATTGTTTAGAAAATATAAATCCTGCACCAAATAAACATCTCTTCCCTTGGACTCACATGGAAGGTGAAGTTTTAAGAGACATTATTGTCCTTTACCTTTTGGCCTGATTTGCCCTAGTCTTAACTGGATCTGCTTCATTCATATCTATAATTGAAGTCTGGACTATTTTTTAGCTTTTTTAACAGTTGCTGTATGCACTAATACTGACATTCATATCTTTTGAGCTCTGGCTCTTTCAGGTGTCACACAGATACCCAACGTTCCAGAGACTGATCAGCTTATACATAAAGGGATCTGCATCTCAAAATTTGGAGATAGCCATTGCAGTTCAGGAACAGATGAGACTACTGTAAGATCTTATAATCTAGGGACCATTACAATAAGCATTCCCCTGATTAAGCTGTGCTCTAAGGTTCAATTCTGAGTTAACACATTGTAGTTAGTCCATATTGGTGAGGCATTATAGTGTTTGCCTTTGTTTTGGGCGTACTTCAGTCAAAATGTAGTCTACAGGATCCTTTTACCTCATTGGGTGTCTCACAGCCTCACTCCTTCTCACAGTTGCTCAATATTCTATTGTATGCCTACACCGCAGTTCACCATTCTGTTTGACAGTCAATGTACCCTTAGGCCACCTCCACCCATTGTACATCATGAATACTGCCTCCATAAACAACAGTGTACAAATGTCCATTCATGTCTCTGCTCTCAGATCTTCCAAGTATACACCCCATAATGTGGTGCAGGACCTTATGGTCCCCACATACGTAGCTTCTTGTGGAACCACCACACTCTCCTCCAGAAAGGCTACACCATTCTTCCTCCCCACCAACAGTAAATAGGTACATCCCTCTCTCCATGTTTTCTCCAGCAGTTTTACCCCATTTATATTTTTTCCAACAATTTTATAGAGATACATTCACATACCATACAATTATCCACAGTGTATAAACAATTGTTCACTATATCATCATATAGTTGTGCATTTATCACAACAGTCAGCACTTGAACATTGATTATTATGAAAAAAAGGTTTTCTTAAAAAACATTATCAAAAGATAATAAAAAGAAAAATAAAATATCATACACTATAACATAATTGTAAGGTTAGACAACAACACCACTACCAGGAATCCCATATCCCTCCCTTATATCCCCCTTCATACACATTTAGCTTTGAAATGTTGCCTTTGTTACATTTAATGGAAGCATATTACAATGTTACTGTTGACCATAGACTACAGTATGCTTTGATTATATTTTTTTATTATGGTGTTCAAATGATGCCTTGTTATAAATAGAATTGAAATTTTCCTCAACTTCTCATAAGCCTGTGTTGCTATTTTACATGCAATATTTGCCTTGTCATCAAATATATCTAGAATTCTACTGATTATGATTAGATCTTGCAAAATGTTATTCTTGGCTATGGAATAGATTGCCACATGTAATGTCAGGTTGTTTACTCCTTTAAAATCAAACAGAAATAATTATGGCAATAACTTTGTCCTTTTGGGATTTTTTCTTTCGACATGTATTTTGATTTCTCCATCTTATTTCTTAGAAGAAAAGTTAAATTGTGTTCCACAGTGTGCACCACATTCTTTACAAGTACTGTTGAAAGATAAGTCTCTTTATCCTGTTCTTTAGATGAGTACACTGTTACATGACTTGATTGATGAATCTCATGTTTCAGAACCCAGTGAAGGAATGGACAGAAAGAAAAGGAGATTGTGAAAGAAAGGAGAGTAATTCCAGAGGGTTGTTTCAAAATGAGCCTGAAGGTGGGGGTCATGAAGGGAACTGTGCCTCAGCAAAGTGATTACAGCAGAGAGGGGATTGACAAGGCTTTGAGGAGCTTGAAATATGCACATGTCTCCCAGATGTTTGATTTAGAGGGGGTTAAACAAGGTCAGTTACAAAGAAAGATTTAATCACTATCTTTTTGGAAATGGTGATCATTTCCTGTTAAGGTGAGTCTGAGGAATTTGGGGACAAGCCACCTTGGTGAGGGCTTGTCAAAACTTTCATGGTAGTATGTGTGCTTTAGAAAGCTTATTAGATAAGTGCTATTATTTTAATTTTGTTGAAACAAAAATTTAGTTTTTCATAATAAATGAAAACGATAGAAAATGGGGCTCACAAAGTTTTCTTGTTCTGTGATACAAAGAAAATAAACCATCCATCACTACTTTCAATAAGAATAGGGAAAAATGCCCCTCACAGGATATATCTATCAGGGGACATAGTTAAATAAGTCTCTAAGTTTTTGGTTTTTCATTGGTATCAAGAGTTTTTAAAAGTTTGAAAACATTGTTATATAAAAGTCACCTTATAATAGAATGGTATTTAAGAACATTTCTTAAAATGATTACAATTATTATTATGAGAACAAAGCATCAGATATTTATATGTATTATTGATATTTATCTCACCTTTATAATTTTCTTTTACTCTTACTGTCCAGGCAGAACCTTAATGCATATTGTCTACTTCTATCCTTTGTTTGACTCTATCCATTAAATTACCTGATTAAATACTTTAAAATTGTTTGGTTTGAATTTTAGTCTAAAGCACTAACTTTTAAATTTCACATTTTAATAAATACATAAAATAAGGCAATATCAGCAATGTATAAATTCTTGATCCTTGGCTGAAATGGCATGGCGTGAATCCTGTGATCTGGGTACTGTGTCACATTCACTAGCGCTCTCTGGTGGAGCATTACTCAACCAACCGCTTAGCTCAGTTCTGTGAAATCAATAGGCTTATTTCACAGGATGAACATATATTCTTGTTTTGACTTAGCAAATCTAATCACTTTATTTTTTAAAGTTAAAATCACATTTTATACTTATAACTAAAATTGTTTAAAAACTCCTTTTTTCAAAGTAATATGTTAAAATTAGATGTAAAATAATTTAGCATATGTAAGCTTATACTTAACTATTGAATGTTTGGAAGTTTTGTTTCTGTAAATTGCTAAATTCCTTAAATACATGGATATTATCATTATGCATCTTTTTTTAAAATTTTTTATTGTGAAATTTAACATATACATAACTGATAATTTTCAAAGTATGATTTAACAAGTAGTTAGAGAGCAAATTTCAAAGAATGTTATGGGTTACAGTTCTACCTTTTCAGTTACTTCCTTATTGTAAAATACAACATATATACAGAAAGGTGACAACTTTCAAAGTACATTTTAACAAGTAGTTACATAGATAATTTCAAACAATGTTGTGTGTTACAGTTCCACAGTTTTAGTTCTTTTATTATTGTGAAATACAAGATATATATAGAAAGTTGATAATCTTCAAAGTACAATTTAACCGGTAGCTACAGAGCAAATTTCAAAGAATGTTATGGGTTACAGTTTTACCTTTTCAGTTATTTCCTTCTAGCTATTCTAATACCCTAGCATCTAAAACAAAATTTATATGAAGATTCAATATTTGTAATCCTTTGTTAAATCCTGTCTTGTCTGTGCTACCCCTTCCTCTTGTTTAATCATTCTTGATCCTAAGGTGTGTCTAGGCAGTGAACACCCTAACTTATTCATATTGAAAAGGAGTTTCAGCATTATGGGGAAGGTAGCTGCATCTGGTTGTTCTTAAAGAGGCTGTTGCCTCTGGGTTTTAGGCCTTATCTGGCCTAGGAACACTGGTGGATTTAAGTTTCTGAGAGATAAACTTAGTGAGTGAAACTTTTATATGACACAGTAGTATTCTATACAAGTTTCACTCATTATACATCTCCTCTTGCTATAGCTACTCTTTAAACAATTTAAATTGGAAACTTTGTTTTACTCTTGTTCAGTCTCATATTAGCATATTTTAAGGAGGTATAAAATATGTTTTACATAAAACCTTAATTCCATTAATTTTAACTTAAAGTAGATTAAATAACTAATTTAAAGGACAATAACTCCAAATATAACGGGGAAAACATGAAGTTAGAAATCTCAGGGCTTATGGAATGGTGCCAGTTAATTACAAGTTCATTTCATCACCAAGACTGAAATATTATCAGGATTTTTATTTGATATAACACCAAGTTTGACTTAATAATGGATGAGTTTTTAGGCTGTTCTATCCAAATTTCTCATTCTTCCTCCTTCATGAATAAAGAGCAGGACAGAGCTTTCCAACCACTAAGGAGCAGCTGACTGGCAAGTGGGTTTGAGGTTGGGGTATTGAACCTGGGCCAATCAAGTCTGTCCAGATGGAGATAGAGTTCTAGTTTCATTGCTCTGACAGATCGTAGTCAAAAAAAGGGCTTCTTGGAGGTCAAGGGGGTAGGTGGTCTGACAGGACAGCACACCACATGCTTTGAGAGGCAGCAAGAACAATGAGACAACCAGGGAGTCACTGTTCCATTCAACAAAGGGGGTTTACCACCAGAACCCCAGCTATAGCAGCCATATGCAGAGGAGGACAGCACCCACTGTGGACAAGGACCCATGGGGCTGCTGATGGAAGGTTTCAGGTGCCCCAGGAGCACAGTGTGCAGCCTTAGGTGCTGTAGTCTTAGTGATGGGAACCAGGCTGGGGATCCTGAAGGTCCCTGCTTCAGGCAGCAGCCCCAGTCTCAGTCTCCTCATATCAGGCACTTCTCCCTATTTCCAGCTGATGTGTCCTTTTAGTGGCATCTAAGCTGGTTGCAGTGTGACTGCACTAATATTGCACACGGTTTCTGCAAATTAGAACTTCTTTGTTATTTTGTAATATTTAAAATTAAAAAGTGAAATCAGGTTCCAAATTGAATGTTAAATGTGGCAATAAAAGAAAAGAGCTTTTACTTTCTTTTAATATTGATTTCAGTTTTTGTAAATCTTGGGATGGTTTTCAGAATGATTTTGAACCACATTACTTAATTTGCATTCTATGTTTCTTATTGGTGAATGTAAAAATGTGGTTATAATATTAAGATCTCTTGATCAGGAGGTGGGGTGGGATGGCAGCATGGGGAGGTGTTTTCAGTTGGTACCCTGAAGTGACTGGTGTGTGGCCAAGAGTAACTAGAGAAGGTCTGGGGCAACGTTTTGGGGATGTCTGTGGCTGGGCACATGTCGTGTACCAGCCTGGAGTGCGTGAAATAGCTGAGATCACAGCATGGAGCTGAGGGTAGTAGAGCTTCCCACACTGTGGAGCTGGCATCCCTCCCCCACCAGCACAGTATGTTGAGTGAACATCCTGAACACTGGACGGTATGTTGAGTGAAATTAGCCAGAACCAAAATGACAAACATTGCAACGCCTCACTGATATGGACTAATTATAATGCACAAACTCTGAGAATTGAATCTGAGAGCATAGGTTATCAGGGGAAGGCTTATTGTAAAGGTTCCTAGATTGTAAGCTATCACAGCATCCATTCATGAGTTGTAATGGTTATTTCTAAATTCTGAGATGCTGAGCTGTTTGTGTATAACCTAGGCAGTCCCTGTAACACCTGACAACATGTCCCTGTAATATGTGACACCTGAGACTCAGAGCCAGAGTTTGGCAGCTATAAATGTCAGCATTACCCCATACAGCAACTGTTTAAAAAGCTGAAAAAGAGATGAGACTTCAATTAGAGATGAACAAAAGGGACTTGGTTGGGACTAAGGTAAATCAGACTAAAGGGTAAAGGATGATATTGACTGTGTTTTAAAACTTCAACTTCTATGTGAGACCAAAGAAAGAGATGTTTATTTGGTGCAAAATCTATATTTTCTGTAGCACACTATATAATTTAACTTGCATGGTCAGTTTATTCAAACACATAATTACATGGAACATTGAATAGTGGGTGAGATCTGGTTGGTTTGTACGGGTTAGCATGAAGCCCCGAAACATCCCAGAGTAATTTGGGCAGAGAATAAGAAGTATTTCCAAAGCCCTCTTGAAGGATTGTGGAAAATGTGGTAATATTAAACTTCCCCACCTGGGGAATTCTTGATATTCTTGCAAGCATTGGGGACTACCAGTTTAAGAGGCCAAGCCTTGATCTTAGGGCTTACCATTACTGCAAAGGAGAGGCTAAACCTATTTATAATTGTGTCTAGGAGTCACCCCCAGAGAACCTCTTTTGTTGCTCAGATGTGGCCTATCTCTTCTGCAGGTAAACTCACTGCCCTCCCCCCTATGTGGGACATGACTCCCAGGAGTGTAAATCTCCCTGGCAATGTGGAACATGATTCCCAGGGATGTACCTGAACCTAGCATTGTAGTATTGAGAAAGCCTTCTGGACCAAAAGGGGGAAGAGAAATGAAACAAAATGAAGTTTCAGTGGCTGAGAGATTTCAAATGGAGTTGAGAGGTCATTCTGGAGGTTATTCTTATGCATTATTTAGATATCCATTTTTAGTTTTTAGTGTATTAGAATAGCTAGAAGGAAATACCTGAAATTGTTGAACTGCAACCCAATATCCTTGATTCCTGAAGACTGTCATATAACTATATAGCTTACATGATGGGACCAAGTGATTGTGAATACCTGTGGCTCACGCTCCCTTTATCCAGGGTATGAAAAGATGAGTAAGAAAATGGGGACAAAAAATGGGGGGGAGGAAGGGTATGAAATATTTTGGGTGTTCTTTTGTACTTTTTATTTTTATTATTTTTATTTTTGGAGTAATGAAAATGTTCAAAACTATTGTGGTGATGAACAGACAACTATATGATGATACTGTGAACTGACTGTATACTTTGGATGATTATATGGTATGTGACTGTATGTTAATAAAATTGCATTAAAAATAATTTTAAAATGAACTCTTGTTCAGCAACTGTTTAATTAAACCTTAATAAAATTATGTTCCAGAAACTAGCACAAATTTTCATTAAGAATTATGATGATGCGTTATTTGAAAATATTATCTAAGAAACAATACAATAATCACAATTCTGTTTCAAGTAAAAAGTGGATAATTTTAAGTTTTAAATAATTCACAGTAACATGGTATATAATGGCAATTCTGAATTTTCTTATTGTACCATCTAACAACATACATGTTGAAAAATTCACAAAACATACTTGCATACTTTATTGAATAATGCAAAAATCAGTGTAATCTCCACTTAGGTCATAATACAAAATATTGATAGAATATTTTACTCAGTATTTTTAGCTGTTTAATTCAGTAGATGTTTGGGTCCCAAAACTTAGAATCATATAGCTAACTATGTAGTCTATATTCTTTTGTTCTGAATTTTCTCATGCCCCTTGGATTTAACTCCTTTGGGTTTGTGCTGGTTTGAATCTATTATGCCCCCACAAAAGCCTTATTCTTTAATGCATTCTTGTGGAGGCAGACTTACTAGTCTTTTGATTAGGGTGGGACCTTTTGATTAGGTTATTTCCGTGGAGATGTGACCCACCCATCTGCACGAGACCTTTTGATTATATCACTTCTGTGGAGGTGTGACCCCTGCCCATTCTGGATGGGGCTTAATTAGATCACTGGAGTCCTTTAAGAGAGCTCATGGAAAGAAGGCACTTGAAATACTGAGAGAGACATTTTGGAGAGAAGCTATGTAATCCAGAGTTTGCCCCTGGGAGAAGCTAGAAGCTGACACAGACACAGATGCTTGAAGATGATATGAAATGCAGACAGAAGGACATTTGGAGATGCTAAGCTAAGAGATGAAGCCCAGAGATTGCCACAGAGAAGGTAAGAAAGGACTCCTGGATGCTCAGACAGAACCAAGTAGAGAGCTGAGAGAAGCTAAGAGAGACAGAAACCCAGACACATTTTGGAGAAAGCCATTTTGAAATGCAACCCAGGAGCAAAGGACCAGCAGATGCCAGCTGTGTACCTTCCCAGCTGACAGAGGTGTTCTGGATGCCATTGGCCTTCCTTCAGTGAAGGTATCCTCTTGTTGACACTGTTATGGCCTTAGAATTGTATATTTGTAACCTAATAAACCCCATTTATAAAAGCCAATCCATTTCTAGTATTTTGCATAATGGCAGCTTTAGCAAACTGGAACAGGTTTCTATACCTGAACTGTGATACCTAGTTACCCAGAACACACAGTTAACATTTTTAGTCTGTTCAGGACCCTATATTTATTACTATTATTTTCACTTTATAACAGCTTTTTTATGCCAGATTTCCCAAAAGGAAACATCAGAGAAAGAAGGAGAAACAAATAAAAATATACACAACATAAATTAATCCATTTTCCAGAATTGAGCCTTTTCTTTCAGCCCCTGATGGGTGCACTTAGCTTTGTAAACACTTAAGATTTTTTCTTCTCAGCTTCTTTTAACTGGACCTTTTGTTTCTCTCTGCAAGAGCTGATCTGGTTTCATCTTGTTTGCCTAGAATTAATTCACTAGTCTTCTCAGCTTGTGTATTTAGTGACAAACTCCAATTGTTCCTTTTCTAATTTGTACATACCCTCTGACTTCTCATTTCTAATGTGCCTGATGGAATTTGTTAACCACTGATTTTGAAGGACAGACACTCCGGTGCTTCTTGAGCCTCTCTGTATTACTACTGCTGTTCATTCAAGTTGAATACTTTTTTTTTTTTCCTTCCATTTCTAAGCTGATCTTAATTTCATTCACTGTTACTTTTTTCATCTGTTGAAAACCTAATTTTGATTATTCATCCCTTTCATGTCTACTCGGCATGCTATTTCTTTCCTCTTCCTCCTTAAATAAATGTTTTATTGTCTGGTCTACTAATTAACATATGTGTGAATTCTCAATATGTTTCTATAAATTGATATTTTCCTTATTTGGGGTTGAATTTTCCTGCTTTGCATATCAGGTTTTTCTTAATTTGAAGACTTTTTTTGGTGGTTCTTGTATGTGACATGTCAAATCTGCCATAAATTTAAATTCAGTTTACTTGTATTGAAATTTCCTTTTGTCCTGTTTGGGTAGCAGTGTCCCCAGGGGTGATGCTTCCCCCTTGGCTTGATCTGCATCAAAGATGAATCTTAGGCACCGCTTGATGTTGAAGCGGGTATATTTAGGCAGTGTTCTTATGAGAGAAACAGCAGAAGCATGTTGGTGTCGTGGGTACTTTACAGTCGTGGAGTCATAGAACCACTCACTGATAGGGAAGGTCTCCATCTGGAGACGACTGTCAAAATTTGGGGAATCCCTACCCTCTCTTATATTCAGCCTACCTGTATTTAGAGTGACAAGAGACCCTCTCAATCAGTCAATTGTATGACCCCTGACCACAATATGATCGATGACTTCAACATGGTTTTGAAGTTATTTTTTAAGAACACTATTTAAATTAACCTGTTTAAGTATGACACAGTGTCTTCAACTCATGTCTTGTGTAGACTGAGCCAAGGGATAAACGTTGCCCTTGGAGACTCTTGTCATCCAAAGCCAAAAACATGACAATGTGGGAGCTTGAGAATGAGGAAAATGGCAGATTGGCTGTGGAGTCTGTTGATTTTTGTGTTGTTGTTTTACTTGTAGCTAAGAAATTTGATGGAGATGGTCAGCACCTGTATTACGTGAGGGACAATTGCCCGTCTATACCAGTCATCATTAGGGCCCGTCATACCTCATCTTTATTGTCACAGGCCAAGAGGGTGACATTTATGTAAAGAACCAGGAGGATATCAGACAGCAGCCCAGAGGACAGTCAGATTTTGTGGGGACAGGACATGGGTAATGGGAGGGGCTGTTGAGGTAGCCCATTGGGAGTCTCATAAAGGTATTGTTGGCCTTTAAAATTGTAAGCAAACTGATTCTGATTTGTTTCGTATATTGGCACTTGGCACTGAATAAAACATTCATGTCAATAACAGAAATTAATTGGAAGAGGCTTTTGAACTTTTTATAAGATGATATTGTCTGGTAGAGGGGCTTTGATAGAAGGCATGGCCTTCTTGAAGTTCTGGTCTTTAATGGCCAGACTCTATTTTTTTTTTCTCCAGCCTTAAGTACAGGCTAGACTGGTGAGTTAAAAGGAGGGATGGTGGGTTTTAGAATACCCACCTCTATCACATCACATATGACTGGGCATATTTTTTCAGTACCCTGTATGAGTTGATATTGTGGAGTGTTAACCACATACAAGGGTGAGGAGATTTATTGGTCCTCAGTGGGCAGGCTCAATTGTCATTTCAAATGATCTGAGCTTGGTCCATGTGAAGAAATGGAGTGTTAAAATGTCCACATCAAAGAAAGGAAATGGCAGTGGAGAGGTGAGCAGCAGTAACATCCGGCCATGGGAGTGGGATAGGTCCTATCTTCATGGTGACTGTGGCAGGTGTCACAGTGTCTGTCCCTCCCTGTCCATCAGTGGGCATGCTGGTGACCCATGCACTGTGCTGGGGATCAGACTGACCTACTATCTCATGTTGAAGAAGGTCCTGCAAGTCTGTGGGTTTTAGGAACCCCAAAATAACATGACCTCAGTGAAGAGAAAACTGTCTGTAGAGGTGCCTGGGAACTGTCAGATCCTTGGCACAAGCAGGAGGTCCACCATTGTTGAAGGTCTGGAGCTTGTTTGATCTTGTGGGTGCCCTGATGTGTCACGTCTGCCTTACAGAGTCTCAGGAACTCACGAGACTGGGGAAATGAGCCAGTTAGGGAGCCCTCCTTGGCACAGCTGCCAATTGAGTTCTCTCTCATCCTATTGTAGGCAGTTCAGCTGGAGGCCCCCATTGAGTGGAACTCCAGGTGAAACTATTGGCCAAGGTGTTTCAGACAGGGAGGCTGGGCTGTTACTGTGAACACCTTTTTGGAAAGTTATGTTTTCATATTTTGTAGGGTAACGAGGACCTGCAAGGCTTGAAACATTTCAGAGGTTGCTGTCAATGGATTTGGCTTGCGGTGAGGGCTCCCCTTAAATATAATGAAGGCATTGGGCTGTTGTGGCTTCTTTGGGACTCGTCTAGTTTTGTCCCGCCCCTTAGAGGTGGCATCTGTGTAGACCCTTTGGAGCATAACTCCCTGTGGAAGCCGCACCTACCCTTCCTCGGTGCTGCATTAGCCACAGGGACCCTGAGGTAAGTAAGCTCTTGTAGGGAAAGGACAAGCCCCAGGCCATAATCAGCCATTGTAACAAGGTGCAGGAGTGGCTTATATCTGCTCTTCATGCTTCTAGGGCCTCACCTGGCTGTTTTTTTGGATAATCCTGATGGGGTCTTGAAGTAATGAAAGGACCTTACCCTCTCTGGAGATAGCTGCCAGCTGTTGCTCTTTTGGCCCGTGGGTAGCAGAGGCGCTTCCTCAGGGTCACGTGGCACAGCAGGCCAGGCCCGTTTTATTTGGTTCCTGCCTCAAGTCTCTTTTGTATTTCGGCGGTAACTGGAGCATGCTTCTCCTCCTCTGACCCATGGCGGCGGCGGCTGCTTCTCTCCCTCACACCGGGTGTGACCCGCGGCGCCTGTGGTGTGGCCGGTGGCGACCCGGGGCCCTCAGGTCATCCTTCCACCGCCCCCAGGACTCAGCGCCGCCACCTGGAGGTGAGCCCGTGGGACTCGGGCGTGTTGTTCCGGCCCAGCTAGAAGCACCCGGTAAGCACTGTGGGGTGTAGGGCTTCAGGAGCCCCGCAGGCTTATGGGGGTGCGCGGAGGGTCGGGGCAGGGTCCGCGGCCTTTGGTGATTTTGTAGACTTTGCTGCAGTGTTAGTCCGGGGGTTCTACGGGGCAATATTCTTTAATTCCCTTGTTTGCAAACAGTAATAGATAAGCTTTTTATTGAATATGTTTACCTTGGCTTTTTGGTTAAGGGCCTCTTGGTGCCCAGACCTTTCGGGTGAGGAGCTCCTCTAGCCGAGCAGGGGCCGGAGACCTACCAGCTGGCTGTCTGCTCTACAATCCAAGGGTGTCCTCCCTGCGTCCATGCCGTCCTTTTCTGGCAAGTCTGTCCATTCTTATTGAGGTGCCTGAGAGGCCTTAAGAATTTTGACACGTGTTGCCTGATGGCAGCTTTCACAGCTGAGGCATATGCATAACGCATGTAGAAAGCTACAACATGCCAGAAAGCAAAACAGGATCCGCCACACCCACTGAGGGGGTCACAAGTCTTTAACCCACTGTGGGTTAAGGAGTGTCGGTCTCCAGTCACTGTCCCCAGTGTGTCCTGTACGCGTGGGTGCCCTTCACTTGGCACAAGGATCCCACCCTTGTCTTAATTGTCATATTTGGGGCTTTGGGTGAGAGAGTTTCCGGGGACAACATTTACCCCTTGGCTCAATCTACATTAAAAGTAAGTCTCTGATACTGTCTAATACTTTAACAAGTTCATTTGAACCATACATTCACCAAAAAAACAGCGGGAACATTTTATGGTTGTGGACACTTTACAGTCAGGAGTCATGCAACCAACTGTCAGAAATGGTCTCTATCAGAGATGACTCTCAGAATATGGGGAGTCTCTTCTCTCACAGCAATATTTAGTCTGAGTGAACAATCAGGTATCTCTTTTATTTTAAAAAATACAAACTATTCTTACAAAAATCAGCCATTAAAAAATTTAATTATAGCTATTTTAAAGTATTCCTAACTAATGAAATCTCCTGGGGAAGGTTACAGCAAATTCTTAGGTGACACACATGGTGTCAGCTCTGGTAGACACTTTACAGCTCTTTAGCTACTATTAATTTTTATAGCCATAAAATGTCCTTAAAATATGCCATGACATTAAATGAAGCATGAAGATTGATGTTTGGCTATTACTATTGTGGAGAGAAACACAAGCTTAGCATAATAGTGGTTCTTTTGGGTAATAAGCGTGGATCAGAAGAGATGATTGTCTCGCAGATTCTTTTCTGCATACCCACTATGTGTTCACCTCTGATTCACTGGCTTTCTCCATGATGTAGAAAACAATTTAATAAAAGTCAGAATTTCTTTTATGGAAACATCTGTGTACGATTCTTTGTGAAACTACTGATTCAAATAGTCCAGAATCATGCCTCTGATAGCCACATGGTAGGGTATAGATTTCTCCTCTGATGTCACTTTTAGAGATTAGAGATGGGTTGCAAAAAAAGAAACAGTTTTTCATATTTCTCAATGGATGTTTTTGAACATTAGATATTTCAAAATATTAAACTTTGTTTTAACTAAATTTTTATTTTTTGAGATGTAATTTACCTATTAATAAAATTTAAAATCTTAAGTATACTGCTTGTTTTTTTTTTTAAAGCTTTTTAAGTATATACCCATCCAGTTTCCACTGAGAACATATATGGAATCTTTCCATCATACCAAAAGTATCCTCCTGTCTTTTTGCAATCAATCCTCAGAATCCACACTTCAGAAAACATTCACATATTTTTATCAACATAAGTTCATTTTTCCCTGTTCTAGAACTTCATAAAAATGGAATCATAAAATAGGTGCTATTGTGTTTGACTTCGTTCACTTGTCATAGTATTTTTGAGATTCCATTTTGTGTCTCAGTTCATTATTTTGCTGAGTAATATCCTTTTGTATGAATATACCACAATTTTACACCCAAAATGCTGATCAAATTCTTATCAAAGAAGAATATTATCTCCTACCAGGGATGCATGACCCAGCTCTACTTCTTCTGTTTTTTTGCCATTTCTGAGTGCTATGTGCTAACATCAATGGCCTATGATCGCTATGTGGCCATCTGTAATCCACTCCTGTATAACATGGCCATGTCCCCTAAAGTGTGCTCCTACCTTATGTTTGGTTCATACTTGATGGCATTTTCTGGTGCTGTGGCCCACACTGGATGCATGCTGAGACTGACCTTCTGTGATGCCAACACCATCAACCATTATTTCTGTGACATCCTCCCTGTGCTCCAGCTCTCCTGCACTAGCACCTATGTCAATGAGCTGGTGGTCTTCATTATAGGGGGCATCAACATCATTGTGCCCAGTCTCACCATCTTTATCTCTTACGGTTTCATTCTTTGCAGCATCCTCCACATCAGTTCCACTGAGGGCAGGTCCAAAGCCTTCAGCACCTGCAGTTCCCACATAATGGCTGTTTCTCTGTTCTTTGGATCAGGTTTATTTATGTATCTGAAACCATCTTCTGGCGAGTCTTTGGCTGTGGGAAAAATCTCTTCTGTCTTTTATACCAATGTGGTTCCCATGATGAACCCCTTAGTCTACAGCTTGAGGAACAAAGATGTTAAACTTGCTTTGATAAAAATCCTGAGTAGGAGAAAGTGTTGATCAGAACTAGTATCTCCTGTGCAGCTGGTATAGGACAGGGAATTTCATTGTTCTTACAATATTTTTGGTGGCAGCAGTCTTATCCTGTATCTTTCTTACTACAGTGAATGAACTGGGAGTATTTTCTCCATAATTATTCCCAATTTTTTTTATTGGTCTTCTTCAATTCTTCACTGCACAGTTTATTGTCCTTTTAACCTTTTTTTTTTTTTTTCTGTTTGAGAATAATGTTAAGGAAACAATTTATTGTGACTGTGTTGGGTTTTTTGTTTGTTTTCATATGTCATTGTTTGTTCTTTTTCCTCCTGAGAAAGATAAATAGTTCTGCAAATGATTGAAAAAAGTCACACTAGCGTGGCTGTGTATATGAAAGTAGTACATAATGGATTGCCGATCGATGTTTATGGCCTGGATAGGAAAATGCTGTATCTACTTTGTTTTATTTTTATTTATTGCACTAAACATGAAATATGAGAAACCATGTCAATTTTGAAAGTTCACTGTGTTTTGATCTAGGAGGATCAGGGGAATATTACTTTTTTTGTTGTTTATTAGACATTTTAATGGTTCCTTTTGTTAGGAAATTCTAAGCTTGTTGCATTAGTATATTTGGGAGACAACTGACTCAAACAGAAAGCTGACTTTATATGCAAAATAAAATAAAGTAAATTTGGAATGTTTGCACATGCTTGTAATTCAGAGAATAGGGAATGTGGGATAGAAGGGGGACCCCCAGCAAGTCATTAGGCCAGGATCCAGAGAGACACATGGTCAATAATATGAGGTCCTTGGGTGAGGAAACATCAGAGGGTTTACAGACAGCATTTCCATCTGAATTCATATTCTGTGAGGTAGAACCTTGTCATTATCTTGTACTGTCCTTAATGTTTTGATAAATTTGTAATGCACAATGACCATATATTAGTAGTGTTGAAAGAATGAAGAAGAAAAAGGTGTGGCCATTTCTGTGAGGAGTTGTGTAGAAAGAGGACAGCAACTGGAGATAAAATACTAAATGGTAAGTGGATGGAATTTTGAAACCAAATGATGTGAAAATGAGACCCCTTACATACCCCTACCTTCTCATTTATGGGAACCCCTAGAAATAGTGTGGAATTTTCTGGGTAGGATGAGAAAGGTTAAACCCAGAGGGCAGGAGGTCCTGAGTATACTTTAATCACACTTGTGTTTGTTGGCTCCCATGTACCAAACCCCAAAGGGATTTTAAGTTTTAAACACCTCAAATTACAATCAAGAGAAAAATTATACTTTGAAGGAAATATCTGGTGAATAAATCTAATTGTAACACTGTATTTTCTTAAATAGCATAGAAAAATATTTTGGATTATCAGCATACTTGATGTTCACTTAATTTCTATTTATATAAAAAAGTTGATCTTGTTTTGAGTTTTCTTAATGTTTCTTTTTCTTACTGTTTTGAGAAAATTGTTCACTTTATTGGAAAAAGTACCTTTATGAGTAAATAAGTATTTTTAGCTACTTTCGAAATTTTGTTGACATTGCAGAGGGACCCTGCACTTTTATGAATTTTCTGACTATTTGAGGTGGCGAAGAGAGTGGCTTAAATCTAGTTATTAATCTCTTCATGAGCTTCAAAATATACATGAAATTCTGTTTCAATTTCAGAAAAAAAAATAACATTGTTTAAAGCTAGGTTCCAAAATTTCAGATTTAGGAAAAAAAATAACAACTCTCATCAAGGCAGTTTGTAAATGTTAAGTGGGGAAAAGTTTTTGTAGCAAAAACTTAGCTGATGGATTTTTAGTTAGCTAATTTAAGTAAGCATCATGTATATACTTGAACCTCTTTCAGGGAGGGGTGGGATAAGCCAGAGGAACAAAGTTAGGGTGTTGAATATTCACATTACATAGTTATCTGTTGTAGCTCTTGCTTCTTGGTGCTGTGTTAAAAACCTGATAAAAGGATTAATGAAAGAAAGTAAAATCCTATTGAAATTGTCACAGCTAGGTGGTTAAACAGTTAAATCATGCTGTCCCTATGCCGTGTAGAAGGGAGGTGATGTTTCTAAGTTCAGTGTAGAAATCTCACTTTCTGTGTGATAATAGAAAATGGTCTTTCCTAAGTTAAGGTTCTAATCACATCCTGAATTTGGTTTTTGTAAAATTTCTCTAAGCAAATGCTATCAAGTCTTTTAAATATATAGTTATATTAAAAAGAATAATAGGCTGTTAGAAACCAAGGTATCTTAATGTAAAAAGAATAGGCTGTTAGAAATCAAGGTATCTTAATGTAATCATATTTTTCCAATTTTTTTATTTTCTTACAATAAAAAATAAAACAAGAAAAGGAAAATTCTGTAGATCTGGAATTGAGAGTGCCAGTCACTCTTTGGCAAAGTGCATGCTTTGAGGAGACCCTCACTTACCCTCTGGGGGCTGTGAACATTGCATTCTTTTAGATTTATTTCTTTAGAACATGCACTGTGCTGGGGTTCTTTCTCTATTACTCCTGTTTACTCCTCCCAGAAACTTCATAAGTTCACTATTGTTTCTGCTTTGCAGATGGCATCACTGAAGTATAGCAGTTTCAGGGACTAGTTCATGCAGCTAGTGGGAGACAAAGACAGAATTTGGTTCCTGGTCTGCCTGATATCAGAAAACATTTTTACACAGGTGGAATTTACATCAGGCTATTGGGGGCTGGAGAACATCATCCCACACCGTGTTCTCAGCCATCTCCTCTCTCTCTCCTGATGGTTCCCTGGGGAAGAGAGTGTTGCTGGTCTTGCTGCTCAGGACTGGGTTTGGAACAAGCACTGTGAGTGCACAGTATAGGTGAGGGCTGATGAAAGCCAGGTGGAAACAAGCTTGTCAAGTATATAGCCTGTTATTTCCTCAACACCCAAGCTTATTTAAACTCATTCTCCATTCCACCCTCTTTATACTGCTCTCCTCCACAAATGTGCACACACACACCAGGTTTCAAAGAGAGAAAGAGTTTCTTCCTAGGCTTATCAGCCCAAAAATCTGTCTCCTGTTTCACGCCTAGCAATAAACTCTGTCTTTGAAACACTGGTGTCTCAGAAATTGGTCATTTTAGTGTATTGGGCAGAGAACTCCCTGCCTTTGTCCAGTATCAATTTGGCAACCCCTAGATGGGATGAAAAGTCCTAAGAAGCAAAGAGGCTGACTGCCCTGAAGTTCTGGAGCCCTAGTAGGACACGTGAATGTGGTAACCAAGCCTTTTTTGTTTGCTAGACATTCTTTAGAGACTCTGCAATTGGATTTTCTCTGTTCTGCTGGCACTCCAGACCCTTTCTGTGCCTTAAGAAACTTCAAAGAGAGAAACTGTTTCCAGTTCCAAGTCTGGACATCTAACCTGGTGAGTGGGTCATCAAGATAAAAGTAGATCAGGAAAATAGTGCAGCAGATCCTGTTTCCAGAACAATCCCTCTTACCCTGACCTTTCTGTTTTCTGGCTACCATTCTGTATGGGGTTCAAGGCCCTGATCTGTGTTGGTACAGGGTTTAAAACCCTGCCCTGAGTTTGACTGTGGAGTATACTCCTAGAAAATAAGTCATCCAACAATTAATTGGTATTTAATGAAATCAAGTATGCCTTTTTAACTGTTAACTGGTATGTTACTTTAATATATAATGTGTTGTCTTTAAAGTTGTTAGTTGGTGTCTTGCTGCATTTGTATTGTTCAAGTGTTCCTAATTGGTTATTGATTTTGGAAGGTCTTAAAAATGAGAACCTCTGGACTGCACTGAAAAATCAGAATAATACTTTAGTTATGAGCCTATGAGAAAATTTATTTCTATAACACAGTCTGGCCGCAAGAGCGTGTATATATATAGAATGTCATATTAGTACTCCTGAAGCCCCAGAGAAAAAGAAGAAGAAGAAAAAAAAACCCACTGGGCAGCAAGGTTCAAATCCTTAGTTTTTTGTTGTTGTTTTTTAATTCAATTTTATTGAGATATATTCACATACTATACAATCATCCAGAGTGTACAATCAGTTATTCACAGTACCATCATATAGTTGTGCATTCATCACCCCAATCTACTTTTTGAACATTTTTCTTGTACCAGAAAAAGTGAAAATAAGCATAAAAAATAAAAGGAAAGAAGACACCCCCACCACCCTATTTTTCATTTAGTTTTTTGTCACCATTTTTCTACTCATCCATCCATACACTGGATAAAGGGAGTGTGATCCATAAGGCTTTCACAATCACACTGTCACTTCTTATAAGCTACATTTCTATACAGTTGTCTTCAAGAGTCAGGGCTACTGGGCTGCAGTTTGATAGTTTCAGGTATTTACTTCTAGCTATTCTAATGCATTAAAACCTAAAAAGGATTATCTACATAATGCATAAGAATGCCCACCAAAGTGACATCTAGACTCCATTTGGAATCTCTCAGCCACTGAAACTTTATTTCATTTCATTTAGCATCCCCCTTTTGGTCAAGAAGTTCTTCTCAATCCTACAATGTCAGGTCCAGAATGATCCCCTGGAGTCATATCCCATGTTGGCAGGGAGATGTACATCCCTGGGAGTTGGATCCCACATAGCGGGGAGGGCAATGAGCTCACCCGCCAAGTTGGTTTAGCTAGAGAAAGAGGGGGACATATCTGAGCAACAAGAAGTACTCAGGAGGAGACTCTTGGGCACAGTTATAAGCAGGTTTAGCCTCTCCTTTGCAGTGATGAGCTTCATAAGGGCAAGTCCCATGATAGAGGGCTTGGCTCATCAAACTGCCAGTCTTCAGTGTTTGTGAGAACATCAGCAACAATCCAGGTGAGGAAGCCCAACACCTCTCCAATTTCTCCCAGCTCCTCTGGGAGGCCCTGCATATATATTTTTATTCTCTGTCCAAATTACTTTGGTCTGTGTTGTTATTTCACACTAACCTAGCAGATCTCACTTCCAATTAAAAGTTTCTTGTAATTATGGTATTTGAATGAACTGTGCAAGTTAAATTGTTTAGCAAGTATAGATCTTGCACCAACTAAACACCTCTTCCCTTGGTCTCACGTGGAATTTGAAGTTTTAAAATGCAGTCAGTATTGTCCTTTACCCTTTGGCCCAATTTGCCCTCATCCTAACCACATCTGCTTCATTCATATCTCTAGTTGAAGTCTGGATTTTTTTTCAGCTTTTTAAATAGTTGCTATATGTGCTAATACTGACATTCATATATACTGAGCTCTAGCTCTGAGGTTCAGGTGTCACACAGATACCCAAAGTTCCAGGGATTGATCAAGTTATACACTAAAGGATCAGCATTTCAGGATCTGGAGATAGCCATTACAGTTCAGGAATAGATGTGACTGTTGTAAGCTTACAATCTAGGGACCATTACAATACACGTTTCCCTGATAAGCTGTGCTCTAAGGTTCAATTCTGAGTTTACACCTTGTAGTTAGTCCATATTGGTGAGGCATTATAGTGTTTGCCTTTGTTTCTGGCATAGTTCACTCAAAATACTGGCTACAGGTTCCACTCACCTCATTGTGTGTCTCACAGCTTCACTCCTTCTTGCAGTACCTCAATATTTCATTGTATGCACACACAACACTCCACCATCCTGTTCCTCAGTTGATGTACCATTAGGCCACCTCCACCCATTGTAAATCATGTATACTCTCTCCATAAACACCAGTGTGCAAACGTCCATTCATGTCCCTGCTCTCAGATCTTCCAAGTAAATGCCCCCTAATGAGGCTGGAAGACCTTACGGCACCTACATGCTTGGCTTCATGTGGAACCACTACACTGTCCTCCAGAAAGGCTACACCATTCTGCCTCCTAACCAACAGAAAATATGTACATCCCTCTCTCCATGTTTTCTCCAGCACTTTTATCCCTATTTATATTTTTCCATATAATTTTATAGAGACATATTCATATACCATATAATTATCCACAGTAAACAATCAGTTGTTCACTGTATCATCATACAGTTGTGCATTTATCACCACAGTCAACACCTGAACATATTGATTACTATGAGGAAAAAATCTTTTTTTAATGAATAATAAAAAAGTTAATAAAAAGAAAAATAAAATATCATACTGTACAATATAATAATAGAGTCAGACAACAACACCACTACCAAGAATCCCATATCCCTCCCTTATATCCCACTCTCATACTCATTTAGCTTTGGTATACTGCCTTTGTTTCATTTAATGGAAGCATATTACAATGATACTGTTGACCATAGTCTCCAGTTTGCTTTGATTACATTTTTTCCCCACTATCATCCCTTTCTAACAATATGCATGGTTGACATTCGTTTGTTCTCCTGCATGCAAGAACAGTTTTGTATTTGTACATTTAGTCACAATCATTGACCACTCCAGTTTTTGCTGAGTTAAACTCCCAGTCTTTACCTTCTGTCTTTACCTCAGGTGTCATACATGCTACTAGCCCAGCTCTTGCAGCTTTACTCATGGACATCTTTGTTCATTGTAGTTACAATATTGTCCTACCATCAAACAGTATTATGCTATCAATTTTTGGGTCTGTATAATCAAGCCTGCTGAATATTCTGTAGTCTTTCAGCATCAGATGTCCAATCTCTACCCTCTATTTCCTGATAGCCTGTGTTATCAGCTTTTAACTCTCAAAGTTTGCTCATTAATGTTAGTAAGATGATACAGTATTTGTTCTTTTGTTTCTGGCTAACTTCGCTCAACATAAAGTCCACAAGATTCATCCATGTTATTATATGTTCCATGTCTTTCTTCTGTCTTACAGCTGCATAATATTCCATCATGTCTATATACCAAAGTTTGTTTATCCACTCATCTGTTGATAGACATTTGGGCCATTTCCATCTGTTCGTAGGTGTGAGATGGTATCTCTTAATGCTTTAGATTTGCATTTCCCTAATAGCCAGTGAAGTTGAGCATTTTTTCATGTGTTTTTGAGGCATTTGTATTTCCTCCTCAGAAAAGTGTCTGTCCATGTCTTTTGTCCATTTTTTAATTGGGTTGTCTTTCTGTTGTTCAGTTGTGGGGCCTCTTTATATATTTGGAATATTAAACCCTTATCTGTTACGTGGTTTCCAAATATTGTCTCCCATTGCATAGGCTCCCTTTTTACTTTTCTGACAAAGTCGTTTGATGTAGAGAAGTGTCCAATTTTGAGGAGATCTCATTTGTCTATTTGTTCTTTGGTTGCTCGTGCTTTGGGTGTGAGGTCTAGGAAACCACTTCCTATCACAAGATCTTTAAGAAATTGCCCTACATTTTCTTTTAAGAGTCTTATGATATTGGTACTAATGTTTAGGTCTTTGATGCATTTTGAGTTAATTTTTGTATAAGGTGTATGATAGGGGTTCTCTTTCATTCTTTTGGAAATGGATATCCAGTTCTCCAAACCCCATTTATTGAAGAGGCTGCTCTGTCCCAGTTGCTTTGGCTTGACTGCCTAATCAGAGTTCAATTGTCTGTACATGCAAGAATCTATTTCTGAACACTCAATTTGATTCCATTGATTGGTATATCTATCATTATGCCAGTATCATGCTGTTTTGAGAGCTGTAGCTTTGTAATATGCTTCAAAGTCAGGTAGTGTGAGACCTCCCACTTTGTTCCTCTTTCTCAAGGTATTTTTGGCTATTTGGGGCAACTTGCCTTTCCAAATAAATTTGGTTATTGGTTTTCCTATTTCTGCAAAATAAGGTATTGGGATTTTAATTGGTACTGCATTAAATCTGTAAATAAGTTTAGGTAGAATTGACACCCTAATTATATTTAGTCTTCCAATCCATGAATATGGTATGCTCTTCCATTTTTTTAGGTACTATTCGATTTCTTTTAGCTATTTCTTATACTTTTCCTTCTATAGTCTATTGTGGCCTTCATTAAGTTAATTCCTAAATATTTGACTCTTTTGGTTGCTAGTGTAAATGGGATTTTTTTCTTGATTATTTCTTCTTGCACATTACTTGTATATAAGAACACTACAGATTTTTGCGTGTTGATCTTCTAGCTTGCCACTTTGCTGTACTCATTGATTAGTTCTAATAGCTTTGCTGTAGAATTTTCTGGATTTTCTACATATAGGATTATGTCATCTGCAAAGAGTGAAAGTTTTAATTCCTCTCCAATTTGGATATCTTTTATTTCTTTTTCTTGCCTAATTGCTCTAGCTAGAACTTCCAGCACAATGTTGAATAACAATGGTGACAGTGGGCATCCCTGTCTTGTTCCTGATCTTAGAGGGAAAGCTTTCAGTCTGTCCCCATTGAGTACAATGTTAGCTGGAGGTTTTTCATATACTGCATTTATCATATTGAGAAAATTCCATTCTATTTCTATCCTTATTGAGAAAATTCCATTCTATTTCTATCCTTTGAAGTGTTTTTGTCAAGAAAGGATGTTGATTTTGTCAAATGCCTTTTCTGCATTGATCGAGATGATCATGTGGTACTTCTGCTTTGATTTATCGATGTGATGTATTACATTAATTGATTTTCTTACGTTGAACCAGCCTTGCATAGCTGGAATAAACCCCACCTGATTGTAGTGTATAATTCTTTTAATGTGCTGCTGGATTTGATTTGTGAGTATTTGGTTGAGGATTTTTGCATCTATATTCATTAAAGAGTTGGGTCTATAATTTTTTTTTTTTTTTTTTTTTGGTAGTATGTTTGTCTGATTTTGGTATTAGGGTGATATTGGCTTCATAGAATGAGTTGGGTAGTTTTCCATCCTCTTCAATTTTTTTTTGAAGTGTTTGAGCAGGATTTGTATTGATTATTTCTTGAATGCTTGGTAGAGTTCACATGTGAAGCCATCTTGTCCTGGGCTTTTGTTTTGGGAGCTTTTTGATGACTGACTTAATCTCTTTACTTGTGATTGGATTGTTGAGGCTGATAAGCTGCTGGTACATGATGTCTTCAACATGGTGACAAAGGACAGCTACTGAAAGCCTCTCCTCAGATTCAGTTAAAAAGGGGATGTCACCGCCCTTTCCATCCAATATGCTTTGATATGTTGGGCTCTCATTTGCTCTGAGATATTTACTGATTTCTCTCATAATTTCCTCCTTGACCCACTGGTTGTTTAAGAGTGTGTTGTTTAGCCTCCATATATTTGTGAATTTTTCAGCCTTCCTCCTATTCTTGGTTTCCACCTTCATTCCATTATGATCTGATAAAGTGCTTTGTATAATTTTGATCTTTCTAAATTTATAGAGACCAACTGTTCTGGTTTGCTAGAGCTGCCATTATACAAAATAGCAGATATGGATTGGCTTTTATAAAGGGGATTTATTAAGTTACAATTTAAAGTTCTAAGGCCATAAAAGTGTCAAAACTAAGGCATCATCAAGAGGATACCTTCACCAAAGAATGGGCAGTGGCATCCAGAACACATCTGTCAGTTGGGATGGCTCATGACTGGTGTCTGCTGGTCCTTTACTCCCAAGTTGTATTTCAAAATGGCTTTCTCCAAAATGTTTTTTGGCTTCTGTCTTTACTCCTCTCAGCTCCTGTGCATCCTTGCTTCTTTCTCCCATGGTGTTTCTCCTTAAGCTACTGGTGGTACTCTCTTAGCTTCTCCAGGGAAAATTTGGGGCATCATCTTCTAGCTTTAGCTTCTCCAAATGTCTTTCTGTCTGCATCTCAAATGTCTCCAAGCTTCAGCATCAGTGTTAGCTCTTAGCTTCTCCCAGGGGCAAACTCTGGACTGCTCAGCCTAGTTTCTCTCCCCAAAATGTCTCTCTCAGCTTCTCTTACAGGACAACAGTGAACCAATCAAGACCTTCCCTGAATGGGCAGGGTAACACCTCCATGGAAATAATATAATCAAAAGGTCTCACCCGTAGTTGGGTGAGTCACATCTCCATGAAAACACTGAATTAAAAGTTTCCACCCTAATCAAAAGACTAATAAGTATGCCTCCACAATACTGCATTAAAGAACATGCTTTCTTGGGAGAATGATATATCCAAACCAGCACACCTACTTTGTGACCCAACATGTGGTCTATCCTGGACCCTTGAGCACCTGAGAAAAAATGTATATCCTGCTTAAACAATCAGTGGGTCAAAGAAGAAATTGCAAGAGAAATCTGTAAATATCTTAAGATGAATGAAAATGAGAATACAGTTAACCAAAACTTATGGGATGCAGTAAAGGCATTGCTGACAGAGAAATTTATAGCCATAAATACCTACATTAAAAAGGAAGAAAGAGCTAAAACCAGTGACCTAACTGAAGAAGTGAAGAAACTGGAGAAAGAACACCAAACAAATCCCAGAGCTGCCAGAAGGAAAACAACAGCAACAACTGTTCTGGTTTGCTAATGCTGCTGGAATGCAAAATACCAGAAATGGATTGGCTTTTATAAAAGGGGGTTTAATTGGTTACACAGTTACAGTCTTAAGGCCATACAGTGTCCAAGGTAATGCATCAACAGTCTGGTATCTTCACTGGAGGATGGCCATTGGCATCCAGAAAACCTCTGTTAGCTGGGAAGGCACGTGGCTGGCGTCTGCTCTAGAGTTCTGGTTTTAAAATGGCTTTCTCCCAGGATGTTCCTCTCTAGACTACAGCAGCATCTGGGCCTCTGTGGCTCTTTTTAAAGTACTCCAGTGATCCAATAATGATCCATGCTGAATGGGTGGAGCAAACCTCCATGGAAACATTCAATCAAGAGGTCATACCCTAATCAAAGGTGTCACTCACAGTTGGGTGGGTCATATCTCTATGGAAACACTCAATCACAAGGTTCCAAACTAATCAACACCAATCTGTCTGCTCCTACAAGACTGCATTAAAGAATATGGCTTTTTCTGGGGGACCTAATATATACAAACCCACACAACAACAAAGATTAGAGCATAAATTAATGAAAAAGAGAATTAAAAAAAAATAGATGGAGTTAAGAAGACCAAAAGTTGGTTCTTTGGCAACCCCTTAGCTAGAATGACAAAGACAAAAAGAGAAGCATTATGTTTGAGTGTACCTGTGTGACAGAGATAGAGAATATGAAGAGACCATTCTAACCCCAATGGGGAGAGAGGCAGGGGGAACACAGGAGCATCAGGGAGGTGTAAGGAGGGTCATTGGAGTATAGCATTTCAAGATAATAGGGATAGAATATAAGGAAGAAATGGTAATCACTAAGTCAGAGAAAAGCCAGGGGAATATATGTGAATTAAGGCCTTGCATTGGTCTAATCTGATGACATCATACAAGATCTTCATTTTATGCTCTCTAAGTTCTCTACTTGAAGGTACACTTAGAAGCAGACTTTGATTCTAATACTCAGGGAGGGGGCTCCACACAGATACATTCCTGGAAACCCCAGAGGATTAGAACCCACAGAGGACAGCAACAAGGTTAGAATGAAAAAAATACTTAACTCAGTGGGATTAGATTATTTTACTTTAAATTAGTTTAGGCACAATTTATTAAAAAAAAAAACAAAAACAAACATATTCCTTTGGGTTTAAAGCTGCCTGACATTTTTCCTCCTAACGGACTCCTTTGGATATTTTTTTCTTAAACTTCATGGTTCAGATAGTCAACTTCATTTGAGGCCATATTAAATGTCATTTTTCTTTCTTGAAATAGCTTTTTTGCAAAATAAATGTTATAAATGCATTGCAAAATAATGAAAACAATGCAGAAAAAGTAATGAAAAATGAAAATTGCACCAATTACTATTACTCATTTTTAACCCTTAGGGTAATCATTCATTTTTAAATAGACACACTTGCATGGTAACAGAAAAGTAAGATATAAATATTTACAATCTTTTTCCTGCTTCTACCTGCTTTGGGAATTCTGTCTTTGCTTGCCCTTCCCCAACTCTAGAATCACTATGTGGGGTACAGAGAAAACTGGATAAGCAGGGAAGGAAAGATTAATGGAAAATGGAATGGGCTGAGAAAAATAAAATGTGGAAAATAAAATGAGGAAAATAAAGTTACAGAAAGAGTTCTGATAAGGAAAAACTAGTGTGAACATTGACTAAGAGGAGGGCTTTTGGAGGGCTTGAAAAAAGGAATAACAAATAACATGGGTTTCCTGTCATGCACTGAAGGTACTGAAAGGATTTTTTTATGAAGTGCCTTGTGAGTGTGCATGTTGTAAGCATGTGTTTTAAGTACAATGTCTTAGTTTGGTTGCATTATTAAAGTGTTAGATACAAGAAAGACATAAAGTCTTTGGAAAGGTTCTTTTGTTTGTTTGTTGTACATGAGGCAGTCTGTACTGATTTAGAAGAACCAAAAAGATACTCATGTTCATTCAAGTTTTGGGTTTCATGTATCTTCAGTTTTATTCAAAATCACAAATGTATGGAATTTAAACAACAAACTCTTAATGAATGGGTCAAAGAAGAAATTGCAAGAGACATCAGTAAATATATTTGTTAGATCCCAGAAAGAAAGGAACTAACATGTAGAAGGAGTTTCTAACCCAGAGGCCCCACAGTTTATCTCACAGAAAACAGGCACCCCATAAACTAAAGAATGAAGGCTGTTTAAGGCTGTCCCTCCCACAGTGGTGCCCCAACCCCAAAAGGCGGGTAAAAGCAAGATCAGATATTTCTGTAGGACAAACACTGAAAAGGTCTGCTCTCCCTAGATAGATAATGTATCTGCTTTTCTGAGAAGAATAATGGGCTAGAATCCTAACCTATCAGCCTAGAAGTTGACAGACACCCACCCAATCAAGGCACAGGATGCACTCAGCAGGCACCCTTCTCCCCCAACACCCTTCCCTCCCCATGTGGGTTTTTCCTTTAAAAATGCTGCTCTCAGATAGAGGGCCAGAGCCATTTTCCCTTTCTTTCTTTTCTGATGGCTCCCACCTGCTTTCTTCTGCTTTCTTCCTCTAATAAACCTTAAACTCTCTACTTAAACCATTACCCACTGCGTTTGTGTGGATTCTTGAATGCCTCTGAACCTAACAATCTTGAGATAAATGAAAATGAGAACACAACATATCAAAATTGATGGAATGCAGTGAAGGAGTGCTGAGAGGGAAATTTACAACCATGAATGCATACAATAAAAAAGAATTAAAATAAAAAAATCTAACTGCACATTTGGCAGACAAACAGCAAACTAATCCCAAAGCAAGCAGAAGGAAAGAAATTACAAAGATTAAAATATAAATTAACTCAAAGTGGATCACAGATGTAAATATAAGAACCAAGACTATAAAGCTCCTAGATGAAAATGTAGGGAAGGGATTTTGTGGTTGGCAAACATTTCTTAGATGTTACACCCAAAGTACAGGCAATGAAAGAAAAAAAAAAGTAATAAATGGGACATCCTCAAAATTAAAAATTTTATGCATAAAAGGACTTTGTCAGTTAAGTGAAAAGACAAACTTCTCAATGGGAGAAAATATTGGGAAACCACATATCCAAAAAGGGTTTTATATCCAGCACATATGAGGGTTTAGTATCCAGAATATAAAAAGAAATCATGTAACTCGACAATAAAAAGACAACCCAATTAAAAATAGGCAAAATGTCTTGAATAGACATATCTCCAAAAGGGATATGTAAATGGATAAAAACCTTGTGAAAATGTGCTTGACATCACTATTATTAGGGAAATGCAATGAGGTATCATTTCATACCACTATTAAAAAAAAAAGAAAACTTCAGGTGTTGGAGAGGATATGGAAAAATAGGAACTCTTATTCATTGCTGGTGGGAATGTAGAATGCTGCAGCCACTGTGAAAGACAGTTTAGCAATTCCTCAGGAAGCTAAGTATAGTCTTACCATATGATCTGGCAATCCTGCTAATGGTTATATACCCAGAAGAACTGAAAGTAGGGTTTCAAACAGGTATTTGGACACCAATGCTCATAGCAGCATTAGTCACAATTGCCAAAAGAAGAAAGCAACCCATGTGCCTATCAACTGATAAATGGATAAAGAAAATGTGCTATGTACCTACAATGATATATTACTCAGTTGTAAACAGTAGTGAAGCCCTGATGCATATGACAACATGGATGAATATTGAAGACACTATGCTGAATGAAATAAGACAGACAAAAAAGGACAAATGTATGATTTTGCTGTTAGTAACTAATTATATTATGTAAACTCATAGAGTTAGAATCCAGAGTATAGGCTACCAGGAGATAGAATGGGGAGTTGATGCTTAATTTGAACAGATTTTCCACTTAGGCTGATGACAAAGGTTTGCAAATGGATGGTGGCAATGTTAGCACATTACTGTGAGTATAATAAATAGTACTGAACTCTATAGGTGAATGTGATTTAAAAAGGAACATTTGGGTGTAAATATTATTAGAATAAAATCCTACACCAGAGAACATGTTACATGTTGAAGATACAAAGATGAATTGCACATGGAACCTACTTTGTTCAGAAGATAACATCTATAATAGATATCTGGGAAAAGATCCTCTTAGGCAGGAGTGATAGCCAATGCAAAGCTCCTAAGGTGATCCTCTTGACATGTCTGAAGAACAGTAAGGGGCCTATTGTGACTAGAATGAAAGGAGTTGGGGAGAGAGTCAGAGAAGTTGAGGCAGAGATGCAGCAAGGAGCAAGGACCAGTTGGATCTCGTTGGCCATTGTGAAACTTGTTCATTTTCCTCTGTATGAAATGAAGCATGGGACTTTAAGGCACAATCTGACTTACATTTTAAAAAATTACTGTGGTTGCTGGAAATAGATTGTTAGGGACAATGGATAAAACAGGGAGCTAATTAAGATGCTTTTGTATTCAGTAACAATGATTTCTCAAGTCAAGGTGTTAACACTGAAGCTGATAAGACATGTTGAAATATGGAAATAAACATAGTCTACATTTTAAGACATTTGTTTGGCAAAAAATACCTTAAGCAAATAAGTAGACTGATAATAGATAGGGAAAAATATAGTTTAAATGCAGGCAGTGGACATTGGGTCAGTATCCATCATATGCTACAATAGCACAAGAAGTGAAAATCCACAGAAAAATAGGAAAAGGACATAAATAGGCAAGTTGCAGAAGAGCAAATTCAAACGGTTTGTAAGTTTATGAAAAGATGTTCAAGCTCAGGAATAGGAAAGGGAATGGAATTTAAGTGTGACAAATTATCTACAGCTTTCAAATGGACACACCTGTAAACAAAAACAAAACCACTTTTGGTGGTAGAAATGCTGGGAAAAGAAAAGGTAGTTTCATACCTTGCTTGTGGGAATGTGAATTATTATGACCTTTGAGAAAACCATACTAAGCTGAAAGACATGTTCTGGTAATTTATATTATTGAAATAGAAATACTCTTATATAAAGATGTATGTGTAATCATGATTTTATCAGCATTTTTTTTAATGGTAGAAAATCTGGAAAGGGTGAATTTGTATCAATGTGGAGTGACTGGATAACTTATGTAGCTACAATGTCAAATATTGGAGAGATTTTAGTGAAGTATTGATAAATGACAAAATAAAGAGGTTGAAAAATCTGTTCTTTCAAAATCTAGGATAAAGCCCTATAAATATAATTGGTTGGATGACCAAGTCAGAAAACATGGGAGGGGTGTGCTATGTTATAAATATGAATAACTGGGGGTGATGGGATGGAAAGTTGCTGAATAGATTAAATCTAAAAGATTAAATCTAAATATTAGAAAATATGCATATGTGTGTGCTATAAATTAGCATTAAATACATATAGAAAGGTGTGTCTGTGCATGATATATGCTTTTGAGAAGTATTTCAATTAAGTCATTAGCTAGGTGTTAGAGATTGTAGCTAAAAGTCAAACCAGCACTATTAAAAGGAAAAGAGAAAAGATTTCTACCTCTTTTGCCTTAAGGGAATATGCAGTCCTTGATGTGAAATTTTGAGTAGAATAATGAGCCTCCAAAGGCACCCAGATAAAAACATTTTCACCTATGTATAAACAGTTTCGTAATTCTGTCTTCCCCGAAAGGATCTGAGTTATGGAAGGGCTACGAGGTAAGAATCTACTACATCAAACCTCTGAGACCTTGATGCTCCAAAGTAAATAACTTACATCATTCTACTTGTTACTGCATAGAAAACAAAGGGTGCTATTTGGATTCCATTTTGTAGGTTAATGATTACCTCTAGAAAAAAAAATCATAAGTATCATGACCTTTATCTGAGTGACTCTCAGAAAAATTCAAAGACTGAGATTTATAAATGCCCTGAGCCTCTCCACACAGAAGGAAGAAGAGAGATTTTATTCAGGGCTAATATTTCGAAAAGCAGCAGTTATTTCTCTTAGGAAAACAATGGTGGAGAGAAAACCAGGAAAATTCTGATGCCTCTAGTTGGAAGAAGGGTGACCACTGAACCCTTTGTGTTTTTATACCCTTCAAAACCCAGAGCTATGGAGAGTTAATGGACCTTTCTGCTTTCCCCAGTTCTGATCCTGAAGTGTGGATGGTTGAAGGGTCTGTGTGGGAGGAAAGTAGAGGTTAGAAGTAGTGCTGGGTTTGCAATGCCTCCATTCCCTCTGCCCCTTAGAGCACTTCCCATGAAATTTAGTGACTACTGATTTAGTGCCTTTTTTGCTTTGCATCCTCTGGAAGCCAAGGGCATCTCTGAGTCTGATTCCTTAACTCTACTGTGGACCAGCTGTTTATGGTCTCACCCTATGCAGCATCTAATCTGGATTGGTGGCCAGTACAGGGTAGCTGAAGCAAAGTGAGGAAAATTAACAACCATAAACTAGAGTTAAGAAGGGAATAAACTTCATTAATGGCAAATTGAAGGAAAAAAGATGAGAAATTACTGCACTTTTTCCCCTTTGTCCCATCTCTCCCAGTGTTAGCTGGTGCTCTGCTCATGCCTCCCATGCACCTGCCCTCCTTGTCCGAGCAGAGCTTGATCCAGCTCTGTGTAATAGTTAACTCCAGCTAAATCACTGGGCTTCTTAGCTTCAGGAAGAGACAGGATATGGTCTTGCATGGGAAAACTGGATTCCACCTCAAATGTGACCCTCCTTTCTTATCTTCACAGATTCCATTGGAAGAGAATGGAAATTGGAAACAGGTCATTAGTGACAGAGTTTATCCTTCTGGGTTTAACAGAATACTCAAAGATCAAGCTCCCCCTCTTCTTCCTCTTCCTAGGAATCTACATTGTCACTGTGGCAGGCAACCTAGGCTTGCTCACTCTAATTGGACTGAATCATCACCTCCACACTCCTATGTACTACTTCCTCTTTAATTTGTCCTTTATTGATCTATGTTATTCTTCTGTCATCACCCCAAAACTGTTGGTAAACTCTGTGTCAACAATGAACATCATCTCCTATGGAGGATGCATGACTCAGCTCTTTTTCTACTGTTTCTTTGTCAGTGCAGAGTGCTATGTGTTGACAGTGATGGCTTATGATCGCTATGTGGCCATCTGTAGGCCCCTGCTTTACATGGTCACCATATCCCCTCAGGTCTGTTCTTTGCTGGCTGCAATTGTGTATGTGGTGGCATTCATTGGTGCCTGGGCCCACACGGGGTGCATGCTGAGACTGACCTTCTGTAATGCCAACACCATCAACCACTACATGTGTGAAATCCTCCCCCTCCTGGAGCTTTCCTGCACCAGCACCCACATCAATGAACTGGTGGTTTTCATCGTTGTAGGCTTTGATGTTGGTGTGCCCACCATCACCATCACTGTCTCTTACACTTTCATCATCTCTAGCATCCTCCACATTCGCTCCACTGAAGGAAGGTCCAAAGCCTTCAGCACTTGTAGCTCACATATTATTGTGGTTTCTATTTTCTTTGGATCAGGAGCATTCATGTATCTTAATCCTTCTTCTGTTTTGTCCATGGACCAGGGGAAAGTGTCCACTGTGTTCTATACCATTGTGGTGCCCATGCTTAATCCTCTGATCTATAGTTTCAGGAACAAAGAAGTTAAAGTTGCCCTCAAGAAAAGCTTGAGTAGAAAAATATTTTCCTAAGTTGAAGCTGTATTAATTATGGTAAGAGAATGGAGGTCTCTCTATCTTGTTTTGCTTCCCCCTTACGAAAAAAGTGAGGTATAATGGAATCAGCATTGGATTTGGAATCAGAAGTCCTGGGTTAAAACTCTGAAAAATAGATGAATGATATTATCAAGATTTTAAGGAAGAATTAGTTAATGAGGATAAAGTGTGTAGCACAGTATTGGGGCCTTTCCCCTTGCACACTTTTCCACAAGCTCTCCCTCAGTCTGAACACCCTCCCATACCCTCTACCTTTTTCTTGCTCAATCTATCCATCCTTCAATGTTAAGTTACTGAGAACTCCTGGGAAGTCTTTCTTTGAAAGACCAGGTTAGAAGACCTTCAGGAATGTTCTCGTAACGTTCAGTGCCTACGCTATTGTGCCTACTGCACTTTATTGAAATTTCTTTTCTCCTTCAATAACTCCCCCACCTGAATATGGGCAGAAACTCTGTATTGTTCATTCTGCATCTCTTGCACCTAGCAATGTCCCTAATTCCCTAACTTGGAGCAAGCACTTAAATATTAAATTTACATTGTGATTCTGCTTACTTAAATTAAGAGAAAATTTTAAGAAACTCATTTGCAGGAAAATGGTCCCTTTTATACAAATGAGTTTGATATTTAAGAAAGACTCACAGATTTTCCACTTTGACTTTTCAAAAATGCTCAGAGAATCACTTGAGAATATTAAAGAGTATAAGTGTGATTTACTCATGTTTTCTTTTGCCTACCCTTCTTTGAAGATACATCTTGCACACTGAACAGTGCTGCTTCCTCCATGGTTATATTTAATTTTCTTTTCATAGAACAGTGTTATTCCTAGTTTCTATTCCTATATGTTATCTATTAATGCTTCAGATATCAGCTGACGGGAACCCCTGGGTAATCCAACTTGCAGCATTTAGATGCTCTTATTTTGTGTTGCTCAGAGTGGAGCAGTTGGTCCTGACATAAACTAAATGTCACAATAATTACAATTGTCCCATTTTTGTAGTTGCTTGATTCTCTGCCTTCCCTGTTACATTTTAAGTACTGTGAGGGCAGGACCCCCATGTATCTTATTCACTATCACACTGCCAGTGCTTAACATAGTGTCTGGCACTTAGTAGGGGTTCATTAAATATTGAAGGAATAAATGCTTGGTGCTGTAACTTTACATTTTGAGTGAGAAAGGGGATGTTTGGATAGAAGAGTTACTCAAAGAGTTGTACCACTTTTCTAAAATGATTTTGGTAATAATTTTTTCATCATACAATACGATATATTACTAAGGACAGAAAACAACACCACTACCAAGAATCCCGTATCTGTCTCTTATATCCCTCTCATACACACCTAACTTTGGTATATTGCCTTTGTTACGCTGCATGGAAGCATACTGCAATGTTACTATTGACCATAGACTCCAGTTTTCTTTAATTTTTTTTTCCCAAATACCATCTCTTTTTCAACAGTCTACATGGTTAACATTCATTTATTTTCTTACATGTGAGAACATTTTAATATTTGTACATAAAATTACAGTCATTGGCTGCTCCAGCTTTTCCCAAGTTATATGGTCCCAGTTTTCATCATCTATCTTTACCTCTGTTGTCTTACATTCCCCTATCCCACCTTTTTTTCAGCTTTACTCATGGGCATCTTTGTTCAGTGTATTTAAAATATTATGCTACCATCACACTGTATTATGCTATCTATTTCTGGATCTATACAATCAATCCTGCTGAACATTCTGTGGTCCTTCACCATCAAATGCCTCATCTCTACTCTCTTTCTATCTCCTGATAGCCTGTGTTATCAGCTTTTAACTCTCAAAGTTTGCTCATTAATGTTAGTTCATATTAGTGACAACATATAGTGCTTGTCCTTTCATTTCTGGCTAACTTCACTCAACATAATGTCCTTTTATCCACGTTATATCTTCCATGCCTTTGTTCTGTCTTACAGCTGCATAATATTCCATCACGTGTATATCCCACAGTTTGTTTATCCGTTTGACCATTGATGGACATTTGGGCTGCTTCCATCTCTTGGCAATCGTGAATAATGCCACAGTAAACGTTCATTTACAAATGTCCATTTGTGTCTTAACTTTCAGTTCCTTTGAATATATCCCTAGCCATGGAATAGCTGGGTCATATAGCAGATCTATACTTAGCTTCCTGAGGAACCTCCACACTGTCTTCCAGAGTGCTTGCACCATTCTACATTCCCACCAACAATGAATAAATGTGCTTCTTTCTCCACATCCTCTCCAGCACTTGTATTTTTCTGTTTTTTGGATAATGGCCATTCTGGTAGGTGTGAGATGATATCTCATGGTGATTTTGATGTGCATTTCCCTAATAGCCAGTGAACTTGAGTATTTTTTCATATGTTTTTGGGCCATCTGTATTTCCTCTTTGGAAAAGTGTCTGTCCATGTCTTTTGCCCATTTTTCAGTTGGGTTCTTTGTCTTTCTGTTCGTGAGTTGTAGAACTGCTTTATATATTTGGGATATTAAACCTTTGTCTGATATGTGGCTTCAAATATTGTCTCCCATTGTGTAGGAGCCTTTTTACTTTTCTAACAGAGTCCTTTGATGTACAAAAGTGTTTGATTTTGAGGAGATCCCATTTGTCTATTTGTTCTTTGATTGTTCATGCTTTGGATGTAAGGTCCAGAAAACCACCTCCTACCACAAGATCTTTAAGATATTGTCCTACATTTTCTTCTAAGAGTCTTATGGTCTTAGCACTTATGTTTAGGTCTTTGATCCAACTGGAGTTAATTTTTGTATAAGGTGTGAGGTAGAAGTCCTCTTTCATTTTTTTGGAAATGGATATCTATTACTCCAGACACGATATATTGAAGAGGCTGCTCTGTCCCAGTTGCTTTGGCTTGACTGCCTTATCAAAGATCAGTTGTCTATAGATGCAACAGTCTATTTCTGAACGCTCACTTTGATTCTATTGGTTGGTTTCTCTGTCTTTATGCCAGTACCATGCTATTTTGAGCACTGTAACTTTGTAATATGCTTCAAAATCAGGTAGTGTGAGACCTCCCACTACATTCCTGTTTCTCAAGATATTTTTGGCTATTCGGGTCACCTTGTCCTTCCAAATAAATTTGGTTATTGGTTTTTCTATTTCTGCCAAGAAAGTTGTGATTTTAATTGGTATTGCATTTAATCTATAAATCAGTTCAGGTAGAGTTGACATCTTAACTATATTTAGTCTTCCAACCCATGAACACAGTATGTTCTTTCATTTTTTTAGTTCCTGTTTGATTTCTTTTAGCAGTTTCTTATAGTTTTCTTTGTATAGGTCTTTTGTGGCCTTTGTTAAGTTTATTCCTAAATACTTCATTCTTTTGGTTGCTATTGTAATTGGAGTTTTTTAATATCTTCCTCTTGTTGCACATTACTTGTGCGTAAGAACACTACAGATTTTTGCATGTTGATCTTGTAACCTACCACTTTACTGTATTCATTGATTAGCTCTAATAGCTTTGCTGTAGATTTTTTTGGATTTTCTACTTGTAGAATCACATCATCTGCAAACAGTGAAAGTTTTACTTCTTCCTTTCCAGTTTGGATGCCTTTTATTTCTTTTTCTTGCCTAATTGCTCTAGCTAGAACTTCCAGCACAATGTTGAATAACAATGGTGACAGTGGGCATGCCTATCTTGTTATGATCTTAGAGGGAAAGCTTTCAGTCTGTCCCCATTGAGTATGATGTTAGCTGTGGGTTTTTCGTATACTGCCTTTATCATATTGAGAAAATTCCATTCTATTCCTATCCTTTGAAGTGTTTTCATCAAGAAAGGATGTTAAATTTTGTCAAATGCCTTTTCTGCATCAATCGAGATGATCATGTGGTTCTTTTGCTTTGATTTATTGATGTGGTGTATTACATTAATTGATTTTCTTTTGTTGAACCAGACTTGCATACCTGGAATAAACCCCACCTGGTCGTGGTGTATATTTTTAATATGCTGCTGAATTCAATTTGTGAGTATTTTGTTGAGGATTTTTGCATCTATGTTCATTAAAGAGATTGGTCTCTAATTTTCTTTTTTTGTAGTATCTTTGTTTGATTTTGGTATTAAGATGATGTTGGCTTCGTAGAATGAGTTGGGTAGTTTTCCCTCCTCTCTAATTTTTTTGAAGAGTTTGAGCAGGATTGGTATTGTTTTTTGAATGCTTGGCAGAATTTACATGTGAAAACATCTGGTCCTGGGCTTTTCTTTTTTGGGAGCTTTTTGATAACTGACTCAGTCTATTTGCTTGTGATTCATTTGTTGAGGTTATCTCTGTCTTCTCAGGTCAATGTTGGTTGTTCATGGTTTTCTAGGAAGTTGTACATTTAATTAAGTTGTCCAGTTTATTAGCATATAGTTGCTCATAGTACCTTCTCATTATCTCCTTTATTTCTGCAAGGTCAGTAGTTATGTTTCCTTTCCATTTCTGATTGCATTTATTTGTGTCCACTTTCCCTTTATTTTATTATTTATTTATTTATTTATTTATTTATTTATTTATTTATTTGTTAAGCTAGTGTAGGGGTCCATCAATTTTGTTGACTGTCTTGAAGAACTAGCCTCTGGTTTTGTTGATTCTATTTTTCTCATGTTCTGGGTTTCCTTTATTTCTGTTCTCATCTTTCTTTTCCTCTGTTTGCTTTGGAGTTACTTTGCTGTTCTTTCTCTAGTTCCTCCAGGTGGACAGTTAATTCCTCAATTTCTGCTCTCTCTTTTCTTTGAATATAGGCACTTAGGGCAATAAATTTCCCTCTCAGCACCCCCTTTGCTGCATCCCGTAAGTTTTGATATGCTGTGTTTTCTTTGTCATTTGCCTCAAGATATTTACTAATTTCTCTTGTAATTTCTTCCTCTACCAACTGGTTTTCTAAGAGTGTGTTGTTTAGTCCCAGATATTTGTGAATTTTACAATCTTCTGCCTGTTATTTATTTCCAACTTCATTCCATTATGATCTAAGATAGTGTTTTTTATAATATCAATATTTTTAATTTTGTTCAGACTTGCTTTGTGACCCAGCATGTGGTCTATCCTAGAGAATGTTCCATGAGCACCTGAGAAGAATGTGTATCCTTCTCTTATGGGGTGTAGTATTCTATAAATGTCTCTCAAGTCTAGTTCATTATCATACAATTCAACATCTCTTTCCTTGTTGATCTTCTGTCTAGATGTTCTATCCATTGATGAGAGCAGTGTATTGAAGTCTCCACCTATTACTGTGGAGTTATCTACTTCTCCTTTCAGTGTTCTCAGTGTTTTCCTCATGAATTTTGGAGCACTCTGCCTTGGTGCATACATATTTATGATTGTTATGTTTTCTTGATGAATTGACCCTTTTATTAATCTATATTGTCCTTGTCTCTTTTAAGTGTTTTACTTTTAAAGTCTACTTTGTCTGATATTAATATAGCTACTCCTGATTACTTCTGGTTGCTGTTTGCATGAAATATCTTTCCCCAGCCCTTCACTTTCAGCCTATTTTTGTCCTTCTTTCTAAGGAGAGTTTATTGTAGAAAGCATATGGATGGATCCTGTTTTTTAATCTATTCTGCCAGTCTTTGTCTTTTTATTGGAGAGTTTAACCCATCTACTGTAAGGGCAGTACTTTCTTCTATCATTTTGTCTTTTGAATTTTATATGTCATGTCTTATTTTTTCCTCTCTCTCCTTTTACCCTTCCTGATAATCTTCATTTCTACACTCTTCTCCAAACCTTTCTCCTGTCTTCTCCTATCAGCTGTTGCACTCCCTTTAGTATTTCTTGTAGTGCTGGTCTCTTATTCACAAACTCTCTGTGTCTGTTTGTCTGAAAATATTTTAATCTCACCCTCATTTTTGAAGGACAGTTTTGCTGGGTAGAGAATTCTTGGTTGGCAGTTCTTCTCTTTCAGTATCTTAAATATATCACACCACTGTCTTCTCTGTGTATAGAGAAATTGGTACATAGTCTTATCGAGCTTCCCTTATATGTGATGGATTGCTTTTCTCTTGCTTTCAGAATTCTCTCTTTGCCTTTGACATTGACCAATCTGACCAGTAAGTGTCTTGGAGTAGGTCATTGAGGTCTATTCTGTTTGGTGTGTGCTGTACTTCTTGAATCTGTAATTTTCTTTCTTAAAAGTTGGGAAATTTTCATTGATTATTTATTCTATTATTCTTTCTGCCCCTTTTCCCCTTTCTTCTCCCTCTGGGACACCCGTAAAGTGTATGTTTTTGTCTTTCATGTTGTCACTCAGCTCCTTAAAACCTTGCTCATATTTTTCCATTCTTTTCACCATGTTTTTTCATGAGTGAATTCAGATGTCTGGTCTTCTAATTCACTGACCCTTTCTTCTGCCTGTTCAAATCTGTTGTATCCCTCCATTATCTTTTTCATCTCCTCCATTGTGCCCTTCATTCCCATAAGTTGTGCAACTTGTTTTTTCAAGTTTATGAGTTCTTCTTCATGGCTATCCAGTGTCCTTCTATCCTTCATCTCTTTTCTTATGCCTTCCCTCAGTTCATTGACTTGATTTTTGAATTCATATAGATTTGTTTGAACAGCTCCAATTAGTTCTTCCTTCAGTTGATTGAATTGATTTAGCTATAATTGCTTCAACTCCTGTATCTTGGTTGGACTCTTAGTTTTTTCCTTTGGCTGGTCCATAGTTTCATGTTTCCTAGAATGGCTCATTATCTTAAGCCGTCTAGGCATCTGACTTCTTGTTTAGTTTACTCTGGACGTTGTTTTCACTCTCTTACATAGGGTTTTCTTGTTGGTTGGCTTTGTTCTCTAACCTTTGGTGTTCAATTCAGCTTATTCTAGACCTTTACCTTAGATTCTGTTTAGTTGATCAGAGTTTTTCACCTTTTGTTTTTCTGTTTCTTGCCCTGCCTCTATGTAACCTTTTTGTGTGAGAGTCTCCTCAGATATGGTAAACCTCAGTCAAGTTTTTCTAGTCCAGAGAGGCCCAGGTCTCAGGATGAGAGTATGGAGTTTCCTTGGGAATGAGACCCTCCTGTGAGGCCTTTATACTCTGTGCTTCACCTGTGCTGTCCAGCAGGTGGCACTTGCCAGCCCACAGTTCCCCCACCAGTGTAAGGAGGTATGGAGCCTTTAGTTCTCCAGGTGACCCTGACCCTGTCTGGGGCATGGCTGACTCAAGCTGGTTTCTGAATTCCAGCCCCTGGGATCTGAGTTCCCAAAAGGAGGGCTACCACTGGAGCTTTGCCACACTCCCCTTTTCTTGGGACGTTACAGTGTTTAGCAAATTTTCTCCCCCTGTAGACTTATTGCTTTGTCTCTCAGAGCTATCTTAGCTCTGCTGTTGCCTGGGCCCAAACTGGAAGTCTTTGAGGCTTTCTGTAATGGGCTTCTTAGAATAATTGTTTTAGAAAAAGAGAAAAAAATTTAAAAAACAAAAAAAAGAAGGGCCCAGTATGGACTATTTACAGTTCTTGCAGATCTAATGGGCTATGGAAATGCTAAAAGACAAAGAGTTGAGGGCAATTAAGGAACAATCAAGAAAGCAGAGAAAGGCTTTTCAGGCAAGAGCCCTTTCCCTCTGTATTTGCATATGTGCCTAATTCTGTTTGAGCAGGCCCTTCTCCATATTATGTTCACTGGAATTCCAGAAAGTCTGTTTTTATTTTGTTTTTTGTTTTTTTTTTTTTTTGGCTGTTTTTGCTAGCCCTGTCTCCTCTCCGCCAGGCTGACTGCTCCCAAATTCTCCAGTTTTTGAGTCTCAGTTTATCTATGGTTGGATTTTTTGTCCTCCCTCCTGGTTCCCAGCACTGATGGCCCCTCCTCCCATGGGGTTGTGCCTGGCAGGGAGGGGTGCAGGCCCCCTGACCTTGAGAACTTAAAGATTTCACTGATCTCAGCTGTTCCACAAGTTTGTGAGTCTTGTATGACTTCCAACCTCAAATTCCTCTGTGGTGTCTGGTCCATGCAGTTCCTGGCTTTCTACCAATGTTCAAACCAAAGTTAAAAAATTAAAAGAAATGTCTTCTTCTCTGCGGCTTCTTGCCCATTGCAGACTTTCCTGGAAACAGCTGTCTTCCAATTACTGCATTAGCAGCCAAGCAGGAATAAGGTAGGATGTACAATAAAAACTCTCCTGGAAGTGCCCACAAGAACACCCCAACCCCCTCCCACCTTATCTTTCATTTAGTTTTTGTCCCCATTTTTCTACTCATCCATCCACACACTGGATAAAGGGAGTGTGATCCATAAGGCTTTCACGGTCACCCTGTCACCTCTTATAAGCTACACTGCTATATCTTCAAGAGTCACGAAGCCTTAGATTTGTAATTACTGTTAATCAACCTGCACTTTAGAAAGGAATCACCCCTGCAATTTCCCTAAGGCAGCAGAAAGCTGCTTCTGGAAAAGGCAAAAGACCTTTTCCAATTGTCCAGGTCACAGCTTTAAGTGAAATAGATCTGATAGTTAGAAACAATTAAAAGAAGGGCTTAGGAAGTCTCAAATCCCAAAGCTCTCACTTAAAACTTCTAAAACCAAGTTCAACAGTCCACACCTCCTTCTTTCTGTCTCACCTATCCCTGCCTCCAGGCCCTAACCACCTAATGCAGCTATGAAGGAAGGGCTGGGTGCAGAAAGGTGGGGGAGGTGTGGTGTAGAATTCTTTCACCTGAGCCTGGAGATTAATGGTGGGCATAGAAGAAATGCTTTGGAAGAGGCCGTGTTAAAATTATTTTCTTTTCCAATACCTTTGAAATAACCATTGTAAACAAATCATTACTAAAACATAAATAGCCTTGGGATACAAGTAACTGAATAAGATCTAACTTCTGAATTTCAGTGAGTAAAATGAAAGGTCCTGGAGAGCTGTGAAAAAGTTTTCCTTGATTTAGGCTTGTGAGAAATTAAACATTGCCAATATACTCTCCAGATCTTGACAGTCAATATGTTCTTGATGTTGTGCATCATTTTAGGATATTATGAAAACAGAGATTTTTTAACCTCCAAAAGAAGGAATAAAAAGCAAATACACCTGTAAAAATTGCAGGAACAAAGTCTAGTCCAATTCCTGTTTCAATGATGACTTTTTGCATAAAACACAATTTTGTTCTATTTAAGTATTGTCACAGCCCAAGAGGGCTTTTGTAGCCAAAGGACTAAAGAAAGCACCAGACACGTTCTGAGACATGAGCTTTTATTTTTCAGTTTATCTACAGGGTGGGACGTTGTCACATTACCCTGAAATCAGGAGCTATGAATGGGTTCAGAGCTCAATGTGAAGATATTCTGTAAAAGCAGGGGCTGCCAGGAACTAGTTTATAAGGATTCAGACAAAGACATTCAAATGGGTATGAGTGGAGCAGGAGTCTTGTGATGTAGGAAGGGATCAATTCTAGTCAACAGGGAAGAGAGAGGATTATAGATTATCTTGCAGATAATAATACCTCAGTGAGTTTCAGGGAGGAGGTAGTTCCAGGGAAGCAAGCTATAGATTACATTTAGTGCCAGAGGGCTGATTTTACAAGTAGAGTAGGTCAAACCTTAACTGTCCTAGGTCAAGCAAACTGCTGTGTGCAGTCTTCAAGGCACTTGGGAAGGCCCTGGGCCCAGGGCTCCCACAGTCCACCCCCACACAGCAATTTGCATTGACCATAGGACAGACATTGCATCCATAATTCCCAAGAATACAATGAACAGCAGAGTACAAGTAAACCAGTACTTATGAACACTAATCCTTAGAAGTGTTATGAACAAGTGGTACCATGGCCAATTTAAAGAACCATTTGGACAAAGGATCATCAGATAAATGTTCAATGTTTTGTATATGATTTTGCATGGATTAAGAGCTTGTATTACCATCCTGGGAACTGTCAGGGTTTACAAACACAACCTTGAATATTAATTAGATCACAAGTACACCTGGGGTTTGAAGTGGGCTCTCTCCCCTTAATCTGTAACAAGAGAGTCGCCTTCCCCCTCAACTGGTAATGACTGCAAAATAAACATTAAAGCCCTGAGAGGAAGGGAGTGAAACTGTGCCATTTTAGGGAGTGAGACTTGTGGATGTATGCATTAGCCAAGCGTAACCGTTTCAATAATTAACCATTGCACTGGCCTTGAGAAAATTTCTCAAAGTTGCTAAAGATCTTAAGCACCCAATAACCGCCAACTCTGCTTTTGTCAAAGTAGCTTGCTTGCATTTTCAGGATGTGATTTCTGCCTATATAGGTCTCAAGCACTCTCCGGTTGCTGCTGCTGCTCACTGAACTCCCTGCGCAGAGTGACAGGCGGCAGCCACCGGCTGGCTGGCTAGTAAAGGCTCTTTAAATTCTGTTTGGCTGTCTCGTACTTTAACTCATGGGCACCGTAACAGGGCTAAAACAGAGCAAGGGTAAAACTACCAGGCAGTCTGCTGTATTCTATATCTAGTTTTTACCATTTCCTAACGTTGACCACAGAAATAAATTTCCCTTTCTGCAAACTTTCTGCAACTTTCTATATCCATTCAGGTTTTGTCCTACATTTTCTTTCTTTTAACTCAAAACATCCTTTATACCTGTTATACTTAAGTTACCAAAACAATTTTGGAAACAGTTTTCAAGCAAACATTCTACCACTAAAATTAAAAATTAAAACATTAGAATAATACTAAATACTTAAAACACTAATATACAATTTTTTAACAAGAATTCATTAAACTGAATAGCTGAGTGGTTTAATAATATATATAAGCTTAGTTTTCATTAGTGGATAGAAGAGTTCCAGATGAGGGGTTTTTTAAATACCATATTTTCTTCCCCCCTGCTTGAGCCCTTCAGGGTCAGATGTACAGTTTGGGGTTGCAAAGTTACATAGACCATTCCCTGGGGGATGGGTGTCCCAGATGGGAATTACAAATAGCTTTTAGCGTCTTGTGTAATTCTAATACCTCATGTGCTTAGGATTCTCAACCAGCATGGCTGCATGGGCCAGAACCAGAGCCAACTGAGCTTATTTTCCCCAATTTCTAGTGTTTGTGGCACAGGCAAGAACAAATTATTATTGCTGCCTTGCTGTGGCTTGAGAGCAGCTGGCCCCCCTTATTTGAGTTCATAAGGCTTGCATGGGCCCTGCAATTACCATTTCCACAGGAGTAGGAGCTGCTGCTTATGATCTGGAGTTAATAGTGGTAGTTGTCGAGACCATAGTTGTAAGGAGTTTCTGTCATCCTTTAAGTGTTCCTTTAAAAGGCCATTCATTCTTTCAATTAACCCAGCTGGTGTGGGATTATAGGGCAAGTGAAATGTCCAAAGTACATTGTGTTTTGTAGCCCAGGCCTGGGTTAACTGCCCAGTGAAAGGGGTCACCCTATTGCTATCCACATGTGTGGGGACCCTGAAAAAGACACTTAATTTTCTAAATCCATGCATGGTAGCTCATTAGTTGGCCTTGCCCATTGGGAAGGCCTGCAGCAGTCCCATAGCCATATCTATGGTGGTGAAGGCATATTTTGTCCCTTTGGACAGAGGAAGGGGGCCACCAGGCGATAGGGATCTGGTCTTGGCCCTTGTGCCCAAGTCAGTGAGGAAGCATTCTGGGCCATCACAGCAAGCAGGAGGGCTAGCATCCACTATTCCTTTTACCTTTTGTTGGGTGACAGGCAGCCAAAACTACTGCACCAGCTTCCACAGGGTCTGGTACCCTCGGTGCCCAGTTTTCTGATACAGCCATTCTGTCACCTCATGTATCATTGGTGTTAGGCTGTGGAATTTTGCAAGGGTATCTGCTTCTTCATTACCTGGCAGTGAGTTAACATGGGCAGAAATATGGAAAGCAATAACCTTACTTTTCTGGCAGGCCATCCCGATGTCTTCCCACAGTTCCTTCCCTCATAGGGGGCATTCGACCAACATCCATTGTTCCTGCTTCCATGTGGCCATCCATACTGTTAGGTCTTGATATACTGCCCAATTTTCTCTGAAGTCAAGTTGTCTTCTGGTTCATGAACAATTACCATCCATACAGCCCACAGCTCAGCCCACTGGAAAATTTCATCCATCTTCACATTCAAAGAGTTGTCAAAAATGCTGCACCGTAGGAGGTAGGCTTTTCATTTTGTCAGCGTGCTCACCTTAGCACTCCCCAAAGGGGCTTGTTTACAGAGTCCCATATCTACCCCTGCATGGGTGTGGTCATCCATAAAGTCACTGGGTAGCTTTGACTTAGACCTTCAACTTGTAACAGAGCATTATAAGCTGTGCACAATTGCTTTTCCAAAGGGCTATATCTGAGTTCTGTGCCCTTCCAAAGTTGGGACCAGAATCTAATAATTGCACATTTAGCCTGTTGCCTTTGCCACAAACCTCACCCAAAGCCAATATTGGCACTGGCCACATCCAATTCACAGGGTATATTGGGGTTCACCCCACTTAAAGCCTGTGCTCGCACAATAGTTCGCTTATCTCTTATAAACACAGCCAGCCATGGAAAATCCCATTCTCATGCTTTTCCTTTTCTAATTAGGGTGTACAAAGGTTTTAAAATTTTTAAATAAACAGTTTCCAATAACCTAATAAGCCAAGAAAAGCTATTAATTATTTAGGAGTTAGCAGTGTAGGACAACTGTGTATTTTAACAATAGCTGAAGGAACAGCTTTGGTTTTTTTTTTTTTTATTATTTATTATTATTTTTTTTTTCATTTTTATTGAGATTGTTCAGATACCATACAATTATCCAAAGATCCAAAGTGTACAATCACTTGCCCCTGGGTACCCTCATACAGCTGTGCATCCATCACACTTAATTTTTGTTCAATTTTTAGAAACTTTTCATTACTCCAGACAAGAAATATAGTGAAAGACAAAAAAAGAAAAAAAGAAAAGGAAACTCTAATCCTCCATCTCTAACCAACCCCCCTCAATTGCTGACTCCTAGTATTTATATAGTACATTTGTTACTGTTTATGAAAAAATGTTGAAATACTATTAACTGTAGTATATAGTTTGTAATAGGTATATAGTTCTTCCCTATATGCCCCTCTATTATTAACTTCTAATTGTACTGCCATACATTTGTTCTGGTTCATGGAAGCCATTTCTAGTATTTGTACAGTTGATCATGGACAATGCCCACCATAGGATTCAGTTTTATACATTCCCATCTTTTGACCTCCAACTTTCCTTCTGGTAACATATATGACTCTGAGCTTCCCCTTTCCACCTCATTCACATACCAGTTGGCACTGTTAGTTATTCTCACATCTTGCTACCAACACCCCTGTTCATTTCCAAACATTTAAGTTCATCCTAGTTGAACATTCTGCTCATACTAAGCAACCACTCCCCATTCTTAAACCTCGTCCTATATCTTGGTACCTTATATTTCATGTCATGAGTTTACATATTATAATTAATTCCTATCAGTGAGAACCTGCCATAATTGTCCTTATGTGTCTGGCTTATTTCACTCAGTATATTGCCCTCGAGGTTTTGTCATTGTCCTAGTTTGCTAATGCTGCAGAATGCAAAACACCAGAGATGGATAGGCTTTTATAAAACAGGGGTTTATTTCACTACACAGTTAGTCTTAAGGCCACAAAGCATCCAAGGTAACACCTCAGCAATCGGGTACCTTCACCAGAGGATGGCCAATGGCATCCGGAAATCCTCTGTTAGCTAGGAAGGCAGCTGCCGTCTGCTCCAAAGCTCCAGCCTCAAAATGACTTTCTCCCAGGACGTTCCTCTCTAGCAAGCTTGCTCCTCTTCAAAACATCACTCCCAGCTGCACTCAGTGAGTTTTCTCTCTCTCAGTCAGCTCATTTATATGGCTCCACTGATCAAGGCCCACCCCGAATGGGCAGGGCCACACCTCCATGGGAACATCTCATCAAAATTATTACCCACAGCTGAGTGGGGCACATTCCAAGCAAATCTAACCAGCACCAAAATTTCTGCCCCACACAAGACCACAAAGATAATGGCATTTGGGGGACACAATACACTCAAACCGGCACATTCCACCCCCTGGACCCCAAAATGACACTATCTTTCCAAATACAAAATACATTCATTTCATCACAATATCACAAAAACTTAAATCATTTCAATAACAAAAGTTAAGCACAAAATCCCATCAAAATCAATTTAGGCATGGTCAGTCCTAAGGCATAATTTTTCTTTAGCTGTGGATCTGTGAACTTAGAACAAGTTATGTGCTCCCAATATACAAAGGAGAGATATTCATAGGATAAACATTTCCACTGCCATAAAGAGAAACAGTAAGGAAAACAGGGTTAACAGGAGCAAAACAGTTCCTAAAACCCGCAGGACAAACTCCATTAGATTTCAAAGTCTGAGAGTCATTAACAGAACAACGTTGCATCCTTGGGGCTTAAGAGAGCAGGGAGTCTAACCCTTCCTAAGGGCCTTTTCGGCAGCCCTTTCCTCTCCAAACGCCTAGGTGAGTGCTCCAACATATCCACACATTGGGGAGACCACCTTCTCGGCCTCACCCTCCTCAAACACCGGGGCAGCTCCTGGATTTGCTTCCATCTCTGGGGCACACGCTCAACCCCTTCAGAACAGTGGGGTGGCATCCAGGCTCTCCCCAATTCCCTGGGAATGTGTTCCACCCTCTTTGGGACCTCGGGTGGCAAAACTCTTCCAGAGCATCGAGGTGGAATGCCCACCCTCAACCTCCAGGGCAAACTCACCCTTTCCATGCATGTGGGCTGCTCCACTCTCCCAGCCCAAGGCCTCTTGACTCCAGACCTCAACCTCTATGGCTCTGTCTTTGAAGAAATTTTTCCTTCAATTTGTTCCTTGTCTGTCTTCTCCAGTCCAGACTGGCAACGGCTGTGTCTGTAAAGATCTCACAAAAATTCTGTTGGCTTTGCATGAAGCATACAGGGGTCAAAGCCATCCAACAATAGGACTTTCCACAAATCCTTTCTGGATAATTCCATCTCCAATCTTGGCTTGTACTGAAATGGCAGCTTGGTTCCGTGTTTAGTTACATACTCATGTTGGGCTATACCTTCAGGGATTCCACCTCCTGGAAGCTTGCAGTTTTCCAAGCGATCAGCTTCTGGTCTCTTTGAACCCAAGAGTTCAGTTCTAAGTTTATCTCTTTCCAGTCTCATTTTACTATAAGCTGCAAGGAGAAGCCAGGGTATCTCCTCCACATGTAATCTGGAGATCTCCTCAGCTAAGTATTCCAGGTTGTCGCTTTCAAATTCTTCCTTCCATCTGACACCAGGACTCAATTTTGCCAAATTCTCTGCCACTTTAAAACAAGGATTACCTTTCTTCCAGTTTACAACAACACATTCATCATTTCTGCTCAGGGCATCATCAGAAGTATCTTTAGAGTCCATATTTCCATAAAGAGTCTCTTTAAAGCAGTTTTGGGCTTTTCTATCAAGCTCCTCACAATTTTTCCAGAATCTTCCCCTTATCCATTTGAAAAGCCACTCCAACATGTTTGGTATTTGCAGGCTCAGCAGCAAAAGCACCCCACTCCTGGTACCAAAATCTGTCCTAGTTTGCTAATGCTGCAGAATGCAAAACACCAGGGATGGATAGGCTTTTATAAAACAGGGGTTTATTTCACTACACAGTTACAGTCTTAAGGCCACAAAGCATCCAAGGTAACACCTCAGCAATCAGGTACCTTCACCGTAGGATGGCCATTAGCATCTGGAAATCCTCTGTTAGCTAGGAAGGCATCTGCCATCTGCTTCAAAGCTCCGGCCTCAAACGACTTTCTCCCAGGACGTTCCTCTCTAGCAAGCTTGCTCCTCTTCAAAACATCACTCCCAGCTGCACTCAGTGAGTTTTCTCTCTCAGTCAGCTCATTTATATGGCTCCACTGATCAAGGCCCACCCCGAATGGGCAGGGCCACACCTCCATGGGAACATCTCATCAAAATTATTACCCACAGCTGAGTGGGGCACATTCCAAGCAAATCTAACCAGCACCAAAATTCCTGCCCCACACAAGACCACAAAGATAATGGCATTTGGGGGACACAATACACTCAAACTGGCACAGTCATCAACCCATTTTTTTTTTAATATGGTTTTGTTCACTCACCATACATTCCATCCCAAGTAAATAATCGATGGTTCTCTGCATGGTCATACATTTATGTGTTCACCACCTTCACCACTATCTATATAAGGGCATCTACATTTCTTCCACAAGGCAGGAGGGAGAGTCAAAGGAGGTAGAGAGGCAAAGGAAAGAGAAAAAAAAAAAAAATGACAGCTAGGAAGCAGCAAAAGGAAAAATAACCTTAAATCAAAGTAGAATAAAGAATCAGGCAATACCACCAATGTCAAGTGTCTAACATGCCTCCCCTATCCCCCTCTCTGATCTGCATTTACCTTGGTATATCACCTTTGTTACATTAAAGGAAGCATAATACAATGATTCTATTAGTTACAGTCTCTAGTTTATGCTGATTGCATCCCTCCCCCAATGCCTCCCCATTTTTAACACCTTGCAAGGTTGACATTTGCTTGTTCTCCCTCGTAAAACATATTTGTACATTTTATCACAATTGTTGAATACTCTAGATTTCATCAAGTTACACAGTCCCAGTCTTTATCTTTCCTCCTTTCTTGTGGTGTCTCACATGCTCCCCACCTTCCTCTCTCATCCATATTCATAGTTATCTTTGTTCAGTGTACTTACATTGTTGTGCTACCATCTCCCAAAATTGTGTTCCAAACCACGCACTCCTGTCTTCTATCACCCTGTAGCGCTCTCTCTAGTATTTCCTGTAGGGCAGGTGTCTTGTTCACAAAGTCTCTCACTGTCTGTTTGTTAGAAAATATTTTGAGCTCTCCCTCATATTTGAAGGACAGCTTTGCTGGATATAGGATTCTTGGTTGGTGGTTTTTCTCTTTCAGTATCTTAAATATATCACACCACTTCCTTCTTGCATCCATGGTTTCTGCTGAGAGATCCGCACACAGTCTTATTAAGCTTCCTTTGTATGTAATGGATCGCTTTTACTCTTGCTGCTTTCAGGATTTTCTCTTTGTCTTTGACATTTGATAATCTGATTATTAAGTGTCTTGGTGTAGGCCTATTCATATCTCTTCTGTTTGGAGTATGCTGTGCTTCTTGGATCTGTAATTTTATATCTTTCATAAGAGATGGGACATTTTCATTAATTATTTCCTCTATTATTGCTTCTGCCCCCTTTCCCTTCTCTTCTCCTTCTGGGACATCAACGATACATACATTATTGTACTTTCTTTCATCCTTGAGTTCCCGGAGACGTTGCTCATATTTTTTCATTCTTTTCTCCATCTGCTCCTTTGCATGTAGGCTTTCAGGTGTTTTGTTCTCCAGTTCCTGAGTGTTTTCTTCTGCCTCTTGAGAACTGCTGTTGTATGTTTCCATTGTGTCTTTCATCTCTTGTGTTGTGCCTTTCATTTCCATAGATTCTACTAGTTGTTTTTTTGAACTTTTGATTTCTGCCATATATATGCCCAGTGTTTCCTTTACAGCCTCTATCTCTTTTGCAATATCTTCTCTAAACTTTTTGATTTGATTTAGCACTAAATTCCTGTATCTCAGTTGAAGTGTACATTTGTTCCTTTGACTGGGCCATAACTTTGTTTTTCTTAGTGTAGATTATAATTTTCTGTTGTCTAGGCATTGTTTCCTTGGTTATCCAAATCAAGTTTTCCCAGACCAGAACAGGCTCAGGTCCCAGAGGGAAGAAATATTCAGTATCTTGTTTCCCTGAGGGTGTGTCTTAGAAAATTGCTCCACCCTTTGATGCCTCAGGTCACTGTGCGGCTCTGGGGTCTGGTTCTGGATGGGAAGGGCCCCACCCCTTTCCTCCTAGAGAAGACAGAGACCCCAGGTGGAGGTCATTAGCATTTCAATGGTCTCCCTCTCTGCTTGTGCTGTCTCCACCCTTCCCCAAGTCACAGCCCTGGAAACTGAATATGACTGGGGCTTTCTCCACTGAGCCAAAATAGAAACAGATAGTCCCCTTCAGACCCAGTCCAAGGCGACCCTCCGGCTCTCCAAGGTCAGTCGTCACCCAAAGCCTCTGTCTGTTTTTTGGGGATGCGTACCTGTAGTGAGCAGTTCACACTCACTACTTAAAACCCCAGTTGGAGCTCAACTGAGCTATATTCGCTTGCTGGGAGAGAGCTTCTCTCTGGCACCATGAGGCTTTGCAGCTTGGGCTATGGGGGAGGGGGTCTCATGACTTGGATCCGCAGGTTTTACTTACAGATTTTATGCTGTGTTCTCGGGCATTCCTCCCAATTCAGGTTGGTGTATGATGAGTGGATGGTCTCGTTTGTCCCCCCGCAGTTATTCTGGATTATTTACTAGTTGTTTCTGGTTTTTTGTAGTTGTTCCAGGGGGACTACTTAGCTTCCACGCCTCTCTATGCTGCCATCTTGCCCCGCCTCCACAGCTTTGGTTTTACTCAACCAGACAATACCCAAGAACTTGATAGAATATCCAGGCCCTTGTAATTTGCTTTGATTTATCGCTCATTCTCAGCTTTCAAGGTGGGTCACCACTGTGCTAAAGGCAATTTCTAATTCTGGAAAAGAATTACTAGTTAGCATGATACCATCATTATAGTGATACTTAGAAGGTGTCCTCTTTAAATCTTATGCTGCCAGTCCATGGCAGATGGTGGGACTGTGGAGGTGTCCCTGTGGAAGCACAGCAAATATCCATTGTTTTTTCCACATGAAGGTGGACACAGGCTGGCTGGAGGGAACTGAAATACTAAAATAAGCTTTAGCAAGGTTTAACACAAAGTGAAATTATTGAAGAAAAAACTTAGGCTCTTCTGACCCTTGAAGTTAGTGCTGCAGTGGACTGAGAGATTTTAGGCGTACTGTGGAATAATCATTAGTGTGTTGTGAGTATCAAGTATGTAAATGCCTGGCTGCATTTCAAACCCAAGCATAATTTTTTCTTCTTCCATTATGTTATAGTATCTGTGTTTCTTTTTTTTTTTTTTATTAAATTCAGTTTTATTGAAATACATTCACACACCATACAATCATCCATGGTATACAATCCACTGTCTACAGTATGATAACACAGTTATGTGTTCATCACCACAATCTATCTCTGAACATTTTCCTTACATCAGAAAGAACCAGAATAAAAAATAAAAGTGAAAAAAGAACACCCAAATCATCCCCCATCCCACCCCAATTGTCCTTTAGTTTTTATCCCCATTTTTCTACTCATCCATACACTAGATAAAGGGGGTGTGATCCACAAGGTCTTCACAATCACACTGTCACCCCTTGTAATCTACATTATTATATAATTGTCTTCAGGAGTCCAGACTGCTGGGTTGGAGTTTGGTAGTTTCAGGTATTTACTTCTAGCTATTCCAATACATTAAAAGCTAAGAGGTGTTATCTATATAGTGCATAAGAATGTCCACCAGAGTGACCTCTCGACTCCATTTGAAATCTCTCACCCACTGAAACTATTTCATCTCATTTTGCATCCCCCTTTTGGTCAAGAAGAGCATCTGTGTTTCTTATCCACTTCATAAATACTGTTACTGGAAGTAGTATACATGTTCAAAGAGCTTTGTAAATTTATAATCAAATTTGTTTCTAATTTTATGCAGTCTGGATAAATAAAGACTGTAAGTGAATGGATAGTATTTCTATTCTTTTCCATACCACGATGATTGTATTTTCTGATTAAAGTGAATTGTTTTTGTTGTGAAAAGTTTGTGAATTTGTCTGCTGTAGTCACTGCTGAGTACAAGCCCTGAATGAATATGGAACACTGTAGAAGGTGTGAGAAAATGAGCTCTGTTTCTGGTAGTCATTGCTGACTACAAGCTCTGAAAGGCTATGGAAAGTTGTAGAAAGTTTGAGAAAGTGAATTTTGTTTATTAAAGTTCATGCTGACTAAACTTTAATAAGCTAGTCTAAGGGAGTATGGTTTGTCCTTTAAAAAGTGGCTAGTTTTACTGTATAAGACAAGATCTGAATGAATATGGAAATTTGTTGAAAGTTTATAAAAGTGAATTCTGTCATAGTCAATGCCAACCAAAATTTAACAAGCCTATATATTTTTTAAGAGAGCTTTTGTGTCAAACTGTGTATTCATACAAAACTAAAGTTTAGTTTGCTCTCTTAAAATAATGTGATTAGTCTGCTCTTAATGAAAAGTTTTAAAAAGTTTTTCTTAACCATCAGTGTACTCTGTCTAGAAGACAAAGATTTTATATCAGAATAATACCCTTGTTGATGTTCATGTTGACTTGATCATCCCTTATTTCAGAAGACAAATCTCACTTTTAAAGGAAAACCCCAATAAAACTATTTTTTTAATTATAAAAATTCACATGTGACCTTTATTATGCCTTGGACAATAGTTAAGATTTTTTTATCTGTGGGAACCTGCCTCTATCTATAGGAAATGATTTAATATAAAATATACAGATTTCTCAGTATGAGGACTTTCACAGAGCGAGGAGAAGGCAACAACAACTAAAACAAATCTGTACAAAACTAGGATCACAGAAAAGACCAGGGAGGAATTTAAGTTGCAAAATCTTACAGTCTACTCTAAACTGCCGCCCTCACCCAGACCTTCCCTAAGAGAACTGAGGGTTCCTAGGTCCACTGGGGAAAGTGAGTGGTCTCACATCATCACCCCTGCGTCACCACGGATGGCCCCAGGTCACTCGCTATCAAATTTAATGGACTCAACCTGGACAGAGATGGAGCCTCCCCAGTAGCTGCCCTGCTGCTTCTTGGTTTTCTCATGCCAGAAGGATTTGCCTTTGGTGAACTTCAGAACCTGATTGGCTAGCTCCCCCCAGTCTCCAGCTGCACCTCGCTTGGTGTCAAAGGAGTTGTCTGCCACTCGCTCATCCACCTCAATTTCTTCTTCCCTGACCCTTCAGAATGGGGGTGATGCCCTTTTCTCTACTTTCTTTCTTTTAGGAAATGTGTTGGGGGTCTGGAGCTTCACCTTTTTGACTTGAGGAGTCTCTGCCTCCTTGGAAGCTTCATTCTCCTCCTGCTTCTTTCCTGAACCTGACTTGGAAACTGCCACTATCACCTTTTTCTTTTCTTCCTCCTCCTTGTCTTCCTCATTGTTATCTGTGACAGCTTTTCCATTACAGGCAGTCAGTGCAGATGTGCCATTGGCCTTGGGTACTTGCAGCTTTGCGTACCCTTGTCCTTCACCTTCTCCTCCTCCAGCGATACAGGTCATTGGGAACCACATGGCACAAGCCGATGTCCACCATCCTCCTGGCTACACACATCACTAGAGTCATCACAGGAAGAACTACTATTGCTCTCAGCCCTTACTTTCTTTTTGGAGGCCAACTTGGAAGGGGCTACAGCTCCTGCCAGCTTCTGCTGTTTTTTTTAATTAGGAGTTTAGATGTCTTTTTTCCTTCCTCCTCTTCCTCACTGCTGGAGCTATCTGAATCAGAGCTACTGGCCCCACCACCCTGGGGGTCTGTTTGGCAGGTAGAGATGCAGCTGCTTTGGCTGTCACCTCAGACTTAGGTTTGGCCACAGTCTTTGTTGTTTTCTCCTCCTTTTCCTCCTCCTCCTCCTCACTAGAACTGCTCTCTTCCTCACTGGAGCTGCTATCAGCCTTTCTGACCAGAGACTTCTGACCACTGCCTGCAGGTGGCTTGGGAGTTGCAGCTGCTTTGGCTGCAGGCAGTTTGGTAGCAGCAGTTGGCTTACTTGAAGGATTCTTGGTGATGCTGACTGGCTTAGCAGGAGCTTCATCCTCAGAGCTGTCGGAGTCTTGAGCTGTCTGAAGAACTTCTGCTTTCTTTGCTGGAGCTGGTTTAGTGGTTGCTTTAAAGATGACTGTCTTAGCTGGGGCGGGGAGGGGGGTTGTCTTTTCTTCCTCAGAACTTGAATCAGACTCATCACTGCTCTCCTCACTGCTTTCCTCTGGCTGTTTCTTCTCTGCAGCTTTCTTGGGGGACTGAACTGTGAGGACCTCATTTTTTCTTCATGGGTTTTTTCTATTCCTCTTCCTCCTCACTGGAGGAGTCCTCACTGCTAGAACTCATCTGCATAGAGGCAGGAGCTGCTTACATGGGGGCCTTGGCTGCATCTTCTTGGAAATGGCTGCTGCCTTCTCCTCCTGAGTCATCACTGCTGCTACTACTGCTAGCTGCTTTGCTGTTTGTTACTTTAGGAGCTGCCCACACTGGTGTGCCTGGTTTGGCTGGAGCTTTGGCCTGTGCTTTAGCTGCCACAGGTGTTATCTTTGGCTTCTGGTTCTTTGGTGCCTCATCCTCTGAGCTTGAGTCAGAATCAGATTTGGAGCTCTTGACCTTCTTGTGAGGAATGTTAGCTGCCTTGGCTTGGGGCTTAACTCCCTTCTGGACAGGCTTATTCTTTTTGTCCTCCTCCTCCTCATCATCATCACTGGATTCTTCACTGCTGCTACTCTTTGATGCTTTGGCCACAGCCTTTCCAGGAAGCTTAGCAGATACAGCAGCCTTCTTAGCTGCAAGCCCTTGAGCTTTTTCCTCCTCACTGCTATCCTCACTGCTGTCACTGGATGAAGTCTTCTTAGCCACTGGCCAATTTACCTGTAACTTCTGCTTTGGGGCTTTAGCAGACTTGAGCCAGAAGCTATAGATATCCAAAAGGGAAGAAGCACTGGCCCGCTGGGTAACGCCTGTCACCTTGGTGAACTTGTTGGCCATCTCCAAGAGCTGGTTATCATGCAGGCAGCCAAGCACAAGGGGATCCAGGTCGCTGGGAACCACGTGGCACAAGCCAATGTCCACCATCCTCCAGGCTACACACGTCACTACCGTCATCAATGCAGTGTTTTTATTTCTGAAAATAGCTTTATTTAAGAATGCATATAAGAAAATTATGGCTTAGAGCTTAAGTCCTTACAACAGCCACATTTACTCTTGATCTTTAACTGTTATTTCTAAATTCTGAGTTTCTTTGCTCTTTATAGAACCTGGTTGTCTCCTGGCACTTTAGTTATCTATGTGACGCCTAAGATTCAACGTTGTTAGAGTTCTCCAGCTCTGAATGTCAGCATCATTCCATACAGCAAATATTAAAGAAGACACAAAAGGGATCAGAGTTTGACTATATGTGTGAATGAAGCTGATCTGGTTAAGACTAAGTTAAATCAGAATACAGGGTAAACGATGATATTGTCTGTATTATAAGACTTTGACTTCTGTGTGAGACCAAAAGAGATGTTTATTTTGTTCAAAATTTTAATTTTCTGTAGCACACTATCTACAATAACCTGCCTCAGCAGTTTATTTAAACAACCTAATTCAGCTTTATTTGACATGAAACCTAGAAGGTGGAATAAGATCTTGATATTCTGTACAAGTTAATGTTGTATAACTGGATGCATTTCAGAGTATTTTGAGCAGAAATTCAAAATGTATTTGCAAAGTCCCTTGAAGCACTGGAGAAAAAGTGGAAATATCAAACTTTCCCACCTAGGAAATTCCTATTCTCTTAAGCAACAGGGGCTTCCAATTTAATAAGCCAAGAGGTTTGCCCTTACAAAACTCATTTCTGTAATGGGAAAGCTAAGCGTACTTATAATTATGCCTTAGCATCACCCCCAGAGAGCCTCTTTTGTTGCTCATTAGTGGCCTCTCTCTCTCTCTCTCTCTCTCTCTCTCTCTCTAAGCCAACTCTGCAAATAAACTCACTTAACTTCCCACCCCACCCCCAGACATGAATCCCAGGGGTATAAGTCTCCCTGGCAACATGTGACATGGCTCCCAGGGGTAAGCATGGTTCTGGCATTGTGGGACTGGTTCACCAAAAGGGAGAAAAGAAACAAATATAGTTTCAGTGGCTAAAAGTTTTCAAATCAAGTTGAGAGGTCATTCTGGACGTTACTCTTAGCAACTTTCAGCCGGATATTGCAAACTGCCCAAGTATAGCCTGCCCCAATCAACAGTGTTCCTGGAAATCCTAAGGGATACTCTGGGATCTATAAATGTTTTACTTATTAAGTTTGTTTTTCAGAGACTTAAAGCCTCTGGATTTTTCTTATGCCAGATAAGCCCTGAAACCCAGAAGTACCATTTCTTCCAATAACAACCACCAATTTCATTCCTCTATCCCATAATGTTGATGCTTTTCAGCATGAAGTTAGAAGAACCCAGATATCCCTCAAGATGGAGAGAATTATCAAATGAGAGGGAAGAATTGTAACCAAGAAGTTAGGATTTAAGGGATGATTATGATTACTGAATCATTATATAGATATTCCTTTATAATTTCTGGTATATTAGAGGGAAATGCTTAAAACCTCTGAACTATAACCCAGCTGCCTTGATCTCTGATGATGATTGTAAAAACCTTGTGACTGGCCCTCACCTGTGCCCATTTTATCTGGCTTTTCAACATTTAAGAATCTTGTGATCACTAAAGACAGCCCCTAAAGTTTATTAATGAAGGGCCTTGAGTCAGCCCAGAGTTAACCCAGCCCAATTCAAAAGTTATCTTGATAACTGAAGCTGGATGTAACTAAAATAAGCCCATCTGACATGCACAATAGCTTAGACTTTAACCTGTAAGTGACCTATACCTCATTATAATATTAAAAATCATGCCCATCATCATATTAAGGCCACCATTTTCTTATATACATTCTGTGACTAAGCATGTAATCAACCTGTGCCTGCTCAATAATTAGAACACCTCTAATTAAATCATCTGGAGCCATTGTGCTTATTATTCTCATCTTTTAATATTATAAAACTATCAGAATTACTGCAGTTCAGGTAGATAGATTTTTGGGCCAATAGACCATCAGATCTCCTGCTTCATGTCTAGCAACAAATTATCTCTTTGAAATGCTGGCGTCTCAGGAATTGGTCATTTGAGATCATTGGGTAATAAACTCACCACCTTTATGTGGTATCACATAGAAACACAGTTTCTTAAAGTATTGTATTTTATGAGGCCACTGCCCAAGATCAATTGCTTTTAAACTTTGCAAGCATATTCAGTTAGATTCCTGGTGAGGCAGAGTGACTTCCAGAGACACAGGGCAGAGCAGAAGTATTTGCTGAATCCAGGAAGAGGAAATGGTTGTTGCCTCAATTATTCATTTGTTTATATAAAACAAAACAAGCAAACAAGAGCACACATTTTATCCCCACTAAGTTCCAGGCAATGTGCTATATATTACACATGTAAATAAGGCATAGTGCCTATAAGGCACTCATAGTCCAGTGACAAAGATATAAAGGTAGATTTTTATGTGTAACACAGTAGTTACATCCTACACATGGATCAGATTTTAAAACCTGTTCTGTATGATAGAAATTACCCCCTGAAAATTGATTGCATTGCATAATGTCTGTGATGGAGACTGACCTGGCATTTCTCATTAAGCCTGATACACTCACTTTTCTCCCTAGCACTGGGACCTTTCGCTGTTAGTGAATTATGAGATGAAGTAGTTGATTTATATGCAGGATCCATGTTGTATAAAAATACGTATCTTTAAATATTAAAATCACAGTCTGTTTTAGTTTTCTAGGCTGCTCAAAGCAAATACCATGACATGGATCAGGTTAAACAATGGGAATTTGTGTTCACTTATGGTTTTGAGGCTGTGAAAATGTCCAAATCAAGGCATCATTAAGGGGATGTATTTTTTCCCAGAAGATTGGCTGCCAGCGATTCTTGCCTGTTCTGCCACATGGCAAGGCACATGGTGGCATCTGCTGGTCTCTCCCTTCTCTTCTGGGTTTTGTTGCTTTCTGCTTCTTGCTTATGTGGCTTTCTCTCTGTCTGAATTTCATTCTTTTATAAAAGACTCCAATAAGAATATTAAGACTCACCCTCTTGAGGTGGGCTACACCTTAACAGAATTACCTTATCAAAAGGTCCTACTTACAGTGGGTTCACAAGAAGAATAGATTAGGTTTAAGAACTTGTTTTTCTGCTATACATACAGCTTTAAACAACCACACACTCCATGTGGTAAAGTTTTATGTCCTGAGGGCACACATTTCCATCTTCCTCAGTGAGTGGGATGGCTGGTTGGATCACCCACATAGTTTAAAGTGTCTGTCATAAGGTTGAATTGATCCACTCCTAATATAAAAATAGAGAAATGTACAGGGAATTACCTTTGCTCTGAGGAGGAGGACTGCCATTTTTTTAGCACTGCCACATTTGTCTGTCTGATCCTGAGGAAATATCTGTGAGGTAAACAAGGGAGGGAAATTCTGGTTTTCATTTAATAGATGATGAAGCTGATGCTCAGACATGTTAATTGGCTTGTTCCATATTAACAGTACATAGATACCAATATTGTTGGCCCATGTTGCAGATTGCTAGCTGTTTACATCTTCCTCCAGGCTTACAGTTCACTGTGGTCCTTGCAGTAAGACATGCAATGTGACTGAATTCTAGAAGTCACAGACATCATTCCAGGGCTAAGGTGTGCCCTTTTCCCATTTTCTTTTACCTTCTGGGGGCTGGAAGTGGTTGATATGAAACCCTATGTAGGTGAAGAAACTATAAAGGAAAGTCAGGAAGTGACTGCAAGAGAGTCAGGATGAAGCATGGAAGAATGAATGGCTCTACAATAAAAAAGGGGGCATGTGGAAGGCTCCTAGGTGCTGCTAACATTCTATTTATAGATCTGCATGGTGGATATAAAATGTTCATTTTATAATAATTTGTTGAAGTGTGTGTTTTTATATACTTTATATGTATAGATGCTAATGTTCACAATAAAATAAGGTTAAAAAATTTTGAGTGCTCTACTTAAATTGAATTTTAAGCTAATTCTTAAGCAAAGGTTGAGAAGAAGGGATCAAGTGTATGAGCCTAGGACATCTGATTAATTTCCACCAGATTCTGTGGGAGGAGGAAAGTAACACTGATGTGTATAATTGTAGTGTATTATATCATTGTGCTTGGGTTAATGGTAGAGTACAGAGTCAACAGTTTTCATTTCATCTTACATCTTTTCATTTCCAACCAACTCATTCTACTCTTTTTATACTCTCCTTAAAGAACTTCTTCAACTCTTATTTTTGATGGCTCTATTATGGAGAGCATTGGGAAATACAGAAATATTTATGGATAGAGAAAAGATTGCACTTCAATAAGCAGAACTGGAATAAAACATAATGTTTAAATCAGAAAGCAGTTACCACAATTCTAGCTCAAGTTCAGAGGTGATTCAGAAGTAAGTCTGTATTGAGTTCAGAATACTGGGACTTATTTCACCTACCTGGATAAGAATTGTTCCTGCAGAGCAGGGTTGGCCTGAGTCAAAGTCAGGTAGACTCAGTTAAGGAAAGTGGAGAGTGGATTAATAGCTGGCTCTTGGGACTTACGTGTATATACTCATAATGCAATCATTATGGGTTTAAACTTCCTTTAAATAGGTGACAACACTGGAAATTTGCCATGAATTGGGAATAAATTATTCAGTTTCTAAAAGTGGTAAAAATGAGTATTTTGGAAGATATTGTTAGACATGATGATGATGAAAGAAACATAAAAGACTGGAAGGAAACAATCATGCACAATAAGGCCAAGGGCAAGAACTCACCACTGACACCGGAATTAAGAAATATGAAAACATTATATAGTAATTGCTTTAAATATGTGAAAGGTTGTATAATGTTACTTTAACAGAATACTGTCAAAGCTGTAGACTGAATTTCCCAAAGAAGTGAAAATTGAACAGAACAGAGACTGGATGGAATTTTTAAATTGCTTTTGAATTACCCTCACCAGAGCCTTCTGATTCTATTTCAAAAACAACCAAAAAAAAAAGACTTTTAATTAGTCCCTCGGGTTCTAGTCTCCAAGGAAAGCTCAGTTGCTGGTAATTCATGTCCATGAGTTGTTGGTCCCTGCTTAGTGAAAACGAAGTTTGGAATTGGAACTCACTATAGAAACTGTGAAGTATGTCAGCATTTTAGATGCCAGATGAACAACTGTGGATTAAACAGTGCAGATGAAATACCCTTTGTCATATCTCAGAACACCTGTTTTTCAGTTGGTGTAATTTTAACCTTTGATTCATTCTCTTCCTCCTAACCTGACCCAATACCTCCTCCTTTTCCTTATGCTATTACCTATCTGTCCTACTTTCCTGGAGTGAGGATTCACTTTATTGGTTTCCATCCAACTGGTATTTAATTCTTTAACATGTATCATATTATATCATAACTGCTATCTACTTGGCTTTGTTAATTTGAATAAAGAAGTGAAACTGGAAGCAAAGTATTTTCCCTTATAACAAGTGTGCCTCATATTGACTTCTGGGGAAGATGGCTGAGTTGGGAACTCCAGGACTGAGCACTTCCTGAAAAGCAGATAGTAAGAGCAGGAACTGTCTGAAACAAGTATTCTGGGGCTCCAGAGGCCAAAAGAACACTGTACAGCAGCATCCAGGAAAGAGCTGGAGGAAGAGGCTGATTAACTACTGAAAAGTAACATCATCAACATAGCAACTAGGACAGCTACTGAAAACAAGCTGAGAGAGTCTGTACATAAAGACCAGCCCTACATGAACTGCTAAAGTGAGTTCTGCTGGCTGAAAAGACAGGACAGAAAGGCTTCAAGGAGGGTACTGAACTGTACACTATATTAAGGGCATCAAAAAGGATAAAAAGAGAAAAAAGAAAGTAGATCTGACAAAATCCAAAGGGTAAGATGAAGTAAGAACTGCTTTTACAGTAGTAACTTTGAATGCTGATGGATTAAATTCCCAAATCAAAAGATACAGATTGGTAGAATGGATTTAAAAATACGATTCATCCATATGCTGCTTGCAAGAGACTAATGTTAGACCCAAAGATACATTGAAAGTGAAAGGATGGATAAAGATATTCTACACAAACAGTAACCAAAAACAAACAAACAAACAAAAAAACTGGGGTAGCTTTACTAATATCAAACAAAATAGAATTTAAATGCAAAACTATTACAAGATAAATAAGGACACTTTATCTTAATAAAAGGCGCAATTCACCAAGAAGAGATAACAATCAAATACTTATGCTCCTAAGCAAGGTGCCCCAAAGTACTTGAGGTAAACACTGGCAAAGCTGAAGAGAGTAATAGATGACCCCACTGTAACAGTGAAAGATTTCAACACATCACTCTCCCAACAGAACATCTAGACAGAGAATCAATAAACAGAGAACCTAAATAATATAGTAAATGAGCTAGACTTAACAGATATATAGAACACTGCACCCCAAAACAGCAGGATAAACATTCTTCTCAAGTGTTCATGAAACATTCTCCAGGACAGACCATGTGGTTGGGCACAAAGCAGGACTGAATACAGTTAAAAAGACTGAAATTATACAAAGCACTTTCTCTGGTCATAATGGAATGAATCTGAAAATCAATTAAAAAAAAACAGGAAAATACACAAATATATGGAGGTTAAACAACAGGCTCTTAAGCAATCAGTGGATCAAAGAAATTGCAAGAGAAATCAGTAAATATCTCAAGATGAATGAAAAGGAGAACACAGTGTTTAAAAACTTAAGGGATGCATCAAAAGCAGTGCTGAGACAGAAGTTTATAGCCCTAAATGCCTATATTAAAATGGAAGAAAGAGCTAAAAGCAATGACCTAACTGAAGAACTGGAGAACCTGGAGAAAGAACAGCAAACTAATCCCTAAGGAAGCAAAAAGAAATAACCAGGATTAGAGCAGAAATTAATGAAATGGTGAATTAAAAAAAACTGAATAAAACCAAAAGTTGGTCCTTTGAGACGATCAATAAAATTGACAAACCCTTGGCTAAAAGGACAATAAGGAGAGAAGCTACAAATAAAATCATAAATGAGAGGGGGCATTCCTCTGGACCTGAGAAATAAGAAAGATACTAAGAGGTTACTACGAACAACTGTATGCCAGCAAACAAGACAACTTAGATGAAATGAACAACTTCCTAGAAAAACAACCTACACTGACTCGAGAAGAAACAGAAGATCGACAAACCAATCACAGGTAAAGAGATTGAATCAGTCTTCAGAAACCTACTAACAAAGAAAAGCTCAGGATTGGATGGTTGCACAGATGAATTTTACCAGGCATTCCAAAAAGAATTAGTACTATTCCTGCTGAAACACCCACATCACCTTAATACTAAAGCCTGATACACACTACAAGAAAAGAAAACTTCACACCAATCTCTCTAAATGAATATTGATGGCAAAATTCCTCAACAAAATAAGTGCAAATCAAATCCAATGGCATATTAAAAGAATTTTACACTGTGGGTTTTATTCCAGGTACTGAAGGGTGGTTCAACATCTTGGGCTCTCATTTGCAAACCCAGGTAGGTGGAGTCTGGTTCTGTAAAGGGTTTTTTTTTTTTTTTTCTTGCTCTCCACCTCTGTATCTTTTTACTTTTCAATTGCTCATCAGAGCTCCTGCAGGCAAAGGCAGATTAAAGTTCTTGGAGAGTAACTATTCAGGTGAAAGAGATAATAGTCTATAGGGCATACCCTTAAATAGTCTATACTGGGACTGACAAAACTTGGGGGCTGGGAGAAGGCCTTGAAAAGGGATTTCTTTTTTTTTTAAAATAACTATTCTAAGTAGCTCATTACAGAAAGCCTCAGATATTTGCAATTGGCAAATGGACCCAGGCAAGGTCAGAGATAAGAAAGGTCTTTTGAAAGACAAAACAATGAGTCTAGTTGGGGAGACAGTTCCCTAAAGGGAATTTTTTTAATTCAACAACTAAAGATGTACAAACTTTTCCCAAGAAAAGGGGGGCAGGGCCCAGCTCAAGTGGTGGCCCTCTTTCACAGAATTCATACCCCAGAGGCTGGAAAATAGAAACCAGCTTGACTCAGTCACACCCCTGGCATGAACAGGGTATGTGGAGAATTAAAGGCACCTGCGGCAACTCTTTACATTGGTGGGGAGCTGTGGGCTGACAAGTGCCACGTACAGGACAGGATAGAAAAAGCAGTCTAGAGGCTTCACAGGAGGGTCTGACAAACTGCTGGGACTCACTCTCAGGGAAACTTCATACCCTCATCCTAAAACCAGGAACTGTCTGGGGAAATCTGATTGGGGCCAATCATATCTGGGAAGACCCTCTCACAAAAAGGCTACATGGAGCCAGGGCAACAAACAGAGAAACAAGAGGTGAAAATTTCTGATCAACTAAACAGGAGCTATGTTAGAGGTCTAGAATAATCTGAACAGAACACCAAAGGACAGATAGAGAACAAAGCCAACCAACAAGAAAATATTAGGTAAAGGAGTGAAAATGAGCTCCAGAATAAACTAATGAATGCCTAGACAGCTAAAAATAATGAGCCTTACTAGGAAACAAGAAAATATGGACCAGCCAAAATAACAAACTAACACTTCAACTGAGATACAACTGAGATACTAAAGATGTTCAAACAGATATGCTAAATCAATTCAAAAATCAAATTGAGCTGAGGGGAAATATGGCAAAAGAGATGAAGGATATAAAGAAGACATTGAGTGAACATAAAAGAACTTGAAAGCTTGAAAAAACAAATGGCAGAACTTATTGGAATGAATAGAAGATGAAAAACACAATGGAGACATACAACAGTAGACTAAAAAGAAGCTGGAGAAAGGATCAGTGAACTGGAAGACAGGCATTTGAAATCATACACACAAAAGGACAGATAGGAAAAAGAAAGGAAGATTAGGAGCAGGATCTTGGGGAACTGAATGACAACATGAAGCACATGAATATACAAGTAACTGGTGTCCCAGAAGGAGAATAGAAGGTGTTCTTGTTTGCTAATGCTGCCCATTATGTAAAATACCAGAAATGGGTTGGCTTTTATAAAGGGGGTTTATTTGGTTACAAAGTTACACTCCTAAGGCCATAAAGTGTCCCAAAACAGGGTATCTTCACTGAGGGTTGGCCATTGGTGTCCAGAAAACCTGTTAGCTTGGAAGGCACATGGCTGGTGTCCACTTGCTCCCAGGTTGCGTTTCAAGATGGCATTCTCCAAAGTGTTGCTCCTGGGGTGTTTTGTCCTCTCTTAGCTGCAGCTGCTCTTCAAATTGTCACTCTCAGTTGCTCTCCAAAATGTCACTCTTAGCTGATCTGAGCTCCCTCTCTCTGTGAATTCCTTTATACTGCTCCAGTGAGCAATTAACACCCACCCTGAATGGGTGGGGTAATACCTCCATGGAATTTATCCAATAAAATGTTTCACTCATGGTTGACTGAATCACATATCCATGGAAACAAAGAATTCCAATCTAATCAACACTAATACATCTGTCCCCACAAGATTACATCAAAGAACATGGCATTTTGGGGGACATAATACATTCAAACTGGCACAGAAGGGAATAGGGGCAGAAAGAATAATAGAAGAAATAATCACTGAAAATTTCCCAACTCTTATAAAAGACTTATAATTACAGATTCAAGAAGTGCAGTGTACCACAAAAAAATAGATCCCAATAGACCTACTCCAAGATGCTTACTGATCAGATTGTCCAATGTCAGACATAAAGAGAGAATTCTGAAAGCAGCAAGAGAAAAGTGATCCATCACATGGAAGGGAAGCTTGATTAAACTTTGTACAGATTTCTCTGCAGAAACCATGGAGGCAAGAAGGCAGTGGTATGATATATTTATAAGATACTGAAAGAAAAACAGCCAACCAAGAATTCTGTATCTGGCAAAACTGTCCTTCAAAAGTTAGGAAGAGTTTAAAGTATTTTCATACAAACACACAAATATTCCAAATCAATGCTAATTGTTGGTGATGGGGTGGTGTATTTCAAGCATGATTTTTCTGTGAACCCACAGCTTCTCTAATAAAGAAAAAAACACATTAAAAATCAAAATCAAATGAGAGGGAAAAAATGGCAGAAATGGGTATAATCAGGAAAGAAAGCAGGGCCTTAGATTTGATGGTTACATCCTAGTGCCATGTGGAATGCAGGCATCCTATTGCTTTTCCTGTTACTGACAACACTGAGTATAAAGGATTCTGAATATTTATCATTCCAAGTAGAAAACAACTTAATTTCCCTGGATACTTTATCTCGGTGGGGGAGGAAGTGTTGGGGAAAAAAGTGAATATTTTAAAAATATTTTTTTCAAGTGCCCTTTTCTACTTCTCTGACAAGGAAAATTAGATTTCTTTTTTTTAAAAAAAGTCTGATATTTCAATGCTTCAAACTTTTATAAATAATATTTTATTTTTTCTCTTTCTCTATTTGATGACAGCACTACATAGCATTTTATCCTGTGTCATTGCTCAGGGTGATCACACAGTGCTAACAAGAGCAAGAAAAAATACAGAGGGACTATTATGTGAAAGGTTTAATATACTTTATTTCCCTTAATATGTTTAGCAATTTATAAGTTTATATCAATCTTATTACTCAAAACAAAAGAGGGAGAAATTAAAATATTCTCAAACAGACACTGAGAAATTTTGTGAATAAGAGGTCTTTGTTACAAGAGATACTAAAGAGAATGCTACAGGCTGATAGGAAAAGACAGGAGAGAAAGATTTGGAGAGAAATCAGGAAGGCTAAAATGAGAGAGAGAGAAAATAAAATATGACATAAAATCCAAAACACAAAATGGTAGAAGAAAGTACTGCCTTTACAGTAATAACACTAAATTTTAATGGTCTAAACTCACCAATAAAAAGACATAGACTGACCGAATGCATTAAAAAAATGGGACCCATCTCTATGTTGTCTGCAAGAAACTCACTTTAGACACAAGGACAAAAATTGGCTGAATGTGAAAGGTTGGAAAAAGATATTTCATGCAAACAGCAACCAGAAAAAAGTGGTATTAGCTATATTAATTTAACTTGAAATGTAAAACAATCAAAAGAGACAGAGATGTTATATATTAATAAAGGAGTCAATTCATCAAGAAAACATAACAGTCAAAAATGTTTATGCACTGAGTCAGAGTGCCCCAAAATTACATGAGGCAAACACTGTCAACACTGACAGGAAAAGTAGACTCTACAATAATAGTTAGAGACTTCAACATACCACTGTCATCAATGCATAGAACATCTAGACAGAGGAACCATAACGAAACAGAGATGTTGAACTGCACAGTAAATGAACTAGACTTGACACACATTTATAGAACACCACAACCCACAACAGCAGGATACACATTTTTCTCAAGTGCTCATGGATCACTTTCTAGGACAAACCATATGTTGGGTCACAAAGCAAGTCTCCACAAATTAAAAAATATTAACATTATAAAAAACACTTTCTCAGATCATAATGGAATGAAGTTGGAGACCAAAGAAAGGCATTATTCACAATTGCCAAGAGACAGAAACAGCCCAAATGTCCATCAAAGAACAATGGAAATTCATAAATATATGGAGTCCAAACAACACATGCTTAGACAACCTGTGGGTAAAGGAAGAAATTACAAGAGAAATTAGTAAATACCTCGAAGCAAATAACAATGAAAACACAACATATCAAAATTTATGGGATGCAGCAAAGGCAGTGCTGAGATGGAAATTTATTGCCCAAAATGCCTATATCAAAAGAGATGAGAAAAAATTGCAGAATTAAGTGTTCACCTGAAGGAACAAAAGAAAGAACAGCAAAGTAACCACAAAGCAAACAGAAAGAAAGAAATAATGATTAGAGCAGAAATAAATGAAATTGAGAACAGGAAAACAATAGAGAGAATCAACAAAACTGGAAGTTGGTTCTTTGAGAAAATCAATAAAATCAGTGGACCCATAGCTAGGCTAACAACAACAAAAAGAGACTAACTGAAATAAATACAATCAGAAATGGGAAAGGGGACATAACTGACCCTGAAGAGATACAGGAGATAATGAGAAGATTCTACGAGCAACCAAATGATAATACACTAGACAACTTAGATGAAATGGGCAACTTTCTAGAAAAGCATCAACAACCAACATTGACTTGAGAAGAAATAGATGACCTCAACAGACCAATCACAAGTAAAGGAGACTGAGTCAGTCATCAAAAAGCTCCGCCAAAAGAAAAGCCCAGAACTAAAGGCTTCACATATGAATTCTACCAAATTCTACCAAGCATTCAAGAAGGAATTAGTACTAATCCTGCTCAGACTCTTCAAAAAAATTGAAGAGGAGGGAAAGCTACATAACTCATTCTATGAAGCCAACATCACCCTAGTATCAAAGTCAAAGATACTACAAAAAAGAAAATTATACACGAATTGCTTTAATGAATATAGATGCAAAAATTCCCAACAAAATACTTGCAAATCAAATCCTGCAGCACACTAAAAGAATTATACACAATGACCAAATGGGATTTATTCCAGGTATGCAAGGCTGGGCCAACACAAGAAAATCAATGTAATACACCACATCAATAAATCAAAGTGGAAGAACCATTTGATCCTCTCAATTGATGTAGAAAAGGCATGTGACAATATTCAACATTCTTTCTTGATGAAAACACTTCAGAGGATAGGAATAGAAGGGACCTTTCTCCATATGATAAAGACAATATATGAAAAACCCAGAGCTAACATCATAGTCAGTGCAAAAAGACTAAAGCTTTCCCTCTAAGATGAGGAACACAACAAGGACACCTACTGTCACCACTGTTTTTCAACATTGTGCTGGAAGTTCTAGCTAGAGAAATTAGGCAAGAAAAAGAAGTAAAAGACATCCAAATTGGACATGAAGAAGAAGTTTCACTGTTTGCAGATGACATGATCCTATATATAGAAAATCCAGAAAAATCTATAGCAAAGCTACTAGAGCTAATCAATGAATGTAGCAAAGTGGGAGACTATAAAATCAACACACAAAAATCAGTAGTGTTCTATACTCAAGTAATGAGCAACATGAAGAGGAAATCAAGAAAAAAATTTCATTTACAATAGCAACTGAAAGAAACAAATATTTAGGAATAAACTTAACCAAGGTCACAAAAGACCTGTACACAGAAAACTATAAGAAACTGCTAAAAGAAATCAAACAGGACCTCAAAAAATGGAAGAACATACCATGTTCATGGATTGGAAGACTAAATATGGTTGTCAATTCTATCTAAACTAATTTATACATTCATTGCAATACCAATTAAAATCCCAACAACTTACTCTGAAGAAATAGAAAAATCAAAAACCAAATTTATTTTGAAGGGCAGGATGCCCCAAATAGTGAAAAATATCTTGAATAAAGGGCACAAAGTGGTGGATCTCACATTATCTGACTTCAAAGCATACTATAAAGCTACAGTGGTCAAAACAGCATAGTACTGGCATAAAGGTAAATAAACCAACCAATGGAATCTAATTGAGTGTTCATAAATAGACCCTCTAATCTACGGACAAATGATTTTTGATAAGGCAGTCTTGCCAACACAACTGTGACAGAGCAGCCTCTTCAATAAATGGTGTTTGGAGAACTGGATATCCATATCTAAAAGAATGAAAGAGGGCTCCTATCACACACCTTCTATAAAAATTAACTTGAAATGGATCAAAGACCTAAACATTGGCACTAAGACCATAAGAATTTTAGAAGAAAACGTAGAGAAATATCTTAAAGATCTTGTGATAGCAGGTGGTTTCCTAGACCTTACACCCAAAGTGCAAACAATTAAAGAAGAAGTAGATAAATAGGATCTCCTCAAAATTAAACACTTTTGTACACCAGAGGGCTTAGTCAGCAAAGTAAAAAGGTACCCTATGCCTTGGGAGACAATGTTTGGAAACCACATATCAGATAAGGGTTTAATATCCAGAATATATAATGAGATCCCACAACTCAACAACAGAAAGACAAACAACCCAATTAAAAAATGGGCAAAAGACATGGATAGACACTTTTCTCTAGAGGAAATACAAATGGCTCAAAACCATATGAAAAGATGCTCAACTTCACTGGCTATTCAGGAAATGAAAATCAAAACCATAATGAGATATCATCTCACACTTATCAGAATGGCCATTATCAGAAAAACAGAATATTACAAGTGCTGGAGAGGGTGTGGAGAAAGAGGCACACTATTCATGGTGGTTATGTAGAATGATGCAAAAACTCTGGAAGGCAATGTGGTGGTTGCTCAGGAAGCTAAGTATGGAACTGCCATATGATCCAGCACTTCCATTACTAGGTATATACTCAGAGGAACTGAAAGCTAAGACATGAATGGACATTTGCAAACTGATGTTTGTATTTTTATTCACAATTACCAAGAGATGGAAACAGCCCAAATGTCCATCAAAGAATAAGTGGAAAACTGTGGTACACATACATGATGGAAGATCATGCAGCTGTAAGACAAAACAAGGTCATGAAACATAAGAATGTGAATGAACCTTGAAGACATTATGTTGAGCAAAGTTAGAGCAAAAGGACAAACACTGTATGGTGTTGCTAATAAGGAACTAACATTAATGAGGAAACCTTAAGAGTTAAAACTGAGAACACAGGTATCAGGTGAGAGAAAGAGGGTAGAGATTGGGTATTTGATGCTGAAGGATTATAGAATGTTCAACAGGACTGATTACATACATCTAGAAATGGATAGCATAATACTGTATGATGGTAGCACAATATTGTAAGTACACTGAGCAAGGATGTCTGTGAATAAAGCTGAAAGAGGAGGGCTGGGGCATTTTTAACACCAGAAGGAAAGATAAACACCTGGACTGTATAACTTAAGTGAAACCTAGAGTGGTCAATGATGGTGACTAGATGTACAAATATAAAAATAATTTTACAGTGGGAGAACAAATGAATGTCAGCCTTGCAAGATGGTGAAAAAGGGATGGTATTGGGAGAAAATAAAATCAATGCAAACTGGAGTTTATGGTTAAGAGTAACATTGTAATATGCTTCCATTGAATGTAACAAAGGCAATATACTAAAGCTAAATGTCTATGAGAGGGGGATATAAGGGAGGGGTATGGGATTCTTGGTTGTGGTGGTGTTACCTGACCTTATTATTGTATCCTATTGTTTTTTAATTCTTTTTTTAATTCTTTTTTCTTGGAGTAATGAATATGTTCAAGTGCTGATTATAGTGCTGAATGCACAACGATATGATGATACTGTGAACAACTGATTGTTCCTGAGTTGTAATGGTTATCTACAAATTGTGAGAACTATGGATGATTGTATAGTATGTGAATATATCCCTATAAAATTGCAAGGAAAATTATAAACAGAGGGATACAAATGGAGAAAACATGGAGAGAGGGATGTATCTATTTACTGTTGTTGGGGAAGTAGAATGGCATAGCCTATCTGGAGGTCCGTGTGGTGGTTCCACAAGAAGCTAAGCATGTGGGTGTCCTAAGGTCCTGCAACCTCATTATGGGTTATATACTTTGAAGAATCTGAGAGCAGGGACATGAATGGATATTTGCATACTGGTGTTTATGGTGGCAGAATTCAGGATTTGCAAAATGGATGGAGGTGGCCTAAGTATACATTGATAACAGAATGGTGAGCTGTGGTGTATGCATACAATAGAATACTGAACACCTGCAAGAAGAAATGAAGCTATGTGACACACAACAAGGTGACTGGATCTTGAGGACAGCATTTTGAGTGAAGTACGCCAGAAACGAAAAGACAAACATTATAATGTCTCACTAATATGGACTATTATGTGTAAACTGTGAGAACTGAATCTTAGAGCACAGCTTATCAGGGGGATGCTTATTATAATGGTCCCTAGATTATAAGCTCTATAGGAGCAGTCACATCTGTTCCTGAGTTGTAATGGTTATCTCCAAATTCTGAGATGCTGAGCTCTTTGTGTATAACCTGGTCGGTCTATGGAACTTTGGGTACTGTGTGACACCTGAAACTCAGAACTAGAGCTTGACAACTATGAATGTCAGTATTACCTCATACATCATCAACTGTTAAAAAAAAAATCTGCAAAAGAGTGCAGACTTCAATTACAGATATGAATGAAGCTGATCTGGTTAGGACTAAGACAAATCAGACCAAAGGGTAAAGGATGTTATTGACTGTGTTTCAAAACTTGAATTTCTGTGTGAGACTAAGGGAAGAGATGTTTATATGGTGCAGAATCTATATTTTCTGCAGCACACTAAATATAACTTGTATGGTCAGTTTATTCAAACACCATAATTACATGGAATCTTGAATAGGAAGTGAGATCTGGTAGGTTTGTACAGGTTAGTGTGAAATCCTGATACATCCCAAATTAAGTTGGTCAGAGAATAAAAATATATTTGCCGAGACCCCCCCCCGCCCCCAAGAGGAACTGGGGAAAAATGTGGAAATGTTGGACCTCCATACCTGGGTTATTACTGATATTCTCACAAACATTGAGGACTAACAATGTAGCAGGCCAAGCCCCTGATCTTGGGTCTTCCATAATGAAGCTTGTTACTGCAAAGGAGAGGCTGAGCCTACTTCTAATTGCACCTGAGAGTCTCCCCCAGAGAACCTCTTTGTTGCTCAAATATTCTCTCTCTCTCTCTCTGTCTCTAAGCCCACTCAGCAGATGAATACACTGCTCTCCTCTCACTTGGGACATGACTCTCAGGGGTGTAAATCTCCCTGGCAATGTGGGACATGACTCCCAGGGATGAGCCTAGACCTGGCATCATGAAATTGAGAAAATTTTCTTGACCAAAAGGGGGAACTGAAATGAAACAAACTTTCAGTAGTTGAGAGATTGCAAATGGCATTCAGAGGTCACTCTGGAGAGCATTCTTATGCTCTATATAGATATCCCTTTTTAGTTTTTAGTGTATTGGAATAGCTAGAAGGAAATACCTGAAACTGTGGAAATGCAACCCAGTAGCCCTGATTCTTGAAGATGACTGCATAACTATGTAGCTTACATGGTGTGACTGTGTGATCGTGAAAACCTTGTAGCTCACACTCCCTTCATCCAGGGTATGGACAGATAAGTAGAAAAATGGGGACAAAAACTAAATGAAAAAAAATAGGGTGGGATGGGGGGTATGGAATGCTTCAGGTGTTCTTTTTTTACTTTTATTTTTATTCTTTTTGGAGTATAGAAAATGTTCAAAAATTGTGGTGATGAATGCACAACTATATGATGGTACTGTGAACAGCTGATTGTACACTGTCAATGACTGTTAATGTAATTCAACACATTAACAAATTGAAAGGGAAAACTCAGATGATCATCTCAAGGGGTGCTGAAAAAGCATTTGACAAAATTCAACATCTCTTTTTGATAAAAACAATTCAAAAGGTAGGAATTCAGGGAACCTTCCTCAATATGATAAAAGGCATATATGAAAACCCACAGCCAACATAGTACTCAACAGTGAGAGGCTGAAAGCCTTCCCTCTAAGATTAGGAATGAGACAAGGATGCCCACTGTCATTTCTATTATTCAACATTGTGCTAGAAGTTCTAGCCAGAGCAATTTGCCAAGACAAGGATATAAAAGGCATCCAGATTGGAAAGGAAGAAGTAAAACTGTCATTATTTGCAGGCGATATAATCTTATATTTGGAAAATCCTGAGAATTTGACAACAAAGCTATTTGAGCTAATAAAAAATTCAGCAAAGTGGCAGGATTAAGATTAATGCACATAAATCAGCAGTGTTCCTGTACACCAGTAATGACCTAAATGCTGAAGAGGTAATCAAAAAAAAAAAAAAAGAATTCCATTCACAATAGCAACTTAAAAAAATCAATCAAGGAATAAACCTAACCAAGGATGTAAAAGAAGTCTCCATAGAAAATTACAAAACTTTGCTGAAAGAAATTAAAAAGGACCTAAATAGGTGGGAAAATATTCTGTGCTCTTGGATAGGAATATTAAACATTGTTAAGATGTCAATTCTACCCAAACTGATCTACAGACTCAATACAGAACTCTAATCAAAATTCCAACCTACTTTGCAGACTTGGAAAAGTTAGTTATCAAATTTATTTGGAAGGGAAAGGAGCCTCAAATTGCCAAAAACATCCTAAAAAAGAACAAAGTGGGAGGACTTATGCTTCCAGACTTTGAAGCCTATTATAAAGCTACAGTGGTCAAAACAGCATGGTATTGCTATAAAGACAGACATATTGATCAATGGAATCAAACTGAGAGCTTGGAAATAAACCCCCAGATATATGTTTGACTGATTTTTTTAAAAGGCCTGCAAATCCACAGAACTGGGACAGAGTCTCTTCAATAATTGGGGCTGGAAGAACCAGATAGCCATAACCAACAGAATGAGGCTCCCTAACTCACACCCTATACAAAAATTAACTCAAAGTGGATGAAAGACCTCAATATAATAGACAGCACAATAAAACTCTTAGAAGTTTTCTTCAGGACCTAGTAAATAGGAGTTAGCTTCTTAGACCTTACATCCAAAGCACAAGCAACAAAAGAAAACATAGATAAACGGAACTCCTTAAAATCAAAAGCCTCTGAGCCTCAAAACCTTTGTCAAAAAGGTGAAGAGGCAGCCAACTCAATGGGAAAAGATATTTGGAAACCATAAATCTGATAAGAGACTGATTTCCTGCATATATCAAGAAATCCTACAATTCAACAACAGTAGTTCAAACAGTCCAATTATAAAATAGGCGAAAGACAAGAAAAGATATTTTTCTGAAGAGGAAAAACAAATGGCTAAAAATCACATGATAAAATGTTCATCTTCACTAGCTATTAGGGAAATGCAAATCAAAATCACAATGAGATATCATCTCACACCAATAGGAATGGCTGCCATTAAATAAACAGGAAACAATGCTGGAGAGGATGTGGAGAAATTGGAACTCTTATTCATTGCTGGTGGGAATGTATAATGGTATGGCTGCTATGGAAGACAGTTTGGCAGTTTCTCAAAAACTAGATATTGAATGACCCTACAATCCAGCAATTCCATTTCTTGGTATAAAACTAGAAGATTTGAAAGCAGTGACATGAACAGACATTTGTACACCAATGTTCATAGCAGCATTATTCACAACTGCCAAGAGATGGAAACAATCCAAGTGTACTTCAACAGACTATAAAACAAAATGTGGTATATACATATGATGGAATACTATGCAGCGGTAAGAAGGAACAAGGTCCTGAAACATACTGCAACATGGATGAACCTTGAAGAAATAATGCTGAGTGAAATAAGTCAGACACAAAAGGAGAGAGATTGTATGTTACCACTTCTATGAACTCTCTGATCACTGTAAAATTAATGTCTTATAAGGTAGAATATTGGGGACCTAGAGATAGACAGAAGCTAGTGAGGGGGAATGATAATCTAATATGTTCAGTTATGTTAATGATGGTGAATTCAAAGGTACGGGAATGGATAGGGGTAACAACTGTCAGTGAGACTGTATCAGAGCTCTTCTGAAGTCGAATAGGATTGAAAAGGGTTCTTTAAAGGTATGCTTTCCACATATCAGCCCCACAAATACAGATAGATGCTTGCATGATATACTTCTAAAGTATGACACTAGCAAGAGAGTTGAAAACAGAAGGGTATATGGGAAAAATATACCTATTCTATATTAGGGACTATAATTAATAGGAATACCATACTAGTACCCCACAAATCGTAGGGACAAATAATTAATGGCTGACAAGAGCTATGAAGTATTTTGGGTGATGAGAATTGTTTAAAATAGAGAAGGATGAGGATGGCACAACTAAGTGAGGATAACGTGAGATATGGATGGATTATCGTGGACATAACATATGCTATCTGAACTTAGGAACCCCCAACTTTATAAGTCAAGCCCTCAATCTTGAGGCTTGCTCAGAACGTATGGTTTTAAAGGGGAGGCTAAGCCCACCTATAATTATGCCTAGGAGTCACCTCCAGAGATCCTCTTTTGTTGCTTAAATTGGAACTTTCTCTCTTTAAGCATAATTCTGCAAATAAATCCATCACCCTCTCCCTGATATGAGACAGGACTCCCCAGATGTATGAGTCTTCCTGGCAATGTGGGACACAGATTCCGGGAATGAGCCTGACCCTGGCAACAAGGGATTAAGAATGCCTTTTTGAAGAAAAGGGGAAAAAGAAAGGCAAAAAAAATAAGGTTTCCATGGCTAAGAGAATGCAAATAGAGTCAAGAGGCTATCCTGGAAGTTACTCCTATGTAAGCTTCACCCAGATATGACAAATGATGACAATTTGATAAGTCCAAGTCAACAGTAGTCCCAAAAACCTTAAAGAATACCTGGATCCTTATCTGAGACTCTAAAAAAATTTTTCACTCACTAATTAATTCTTCAGAAACATAAATCCTTCAGAAAAGTTCTATGCCAGCTAAGTCCCAAAACCCAGAGGCAATAGCTGCTTCAAGGACATTAACCAGATATGTCCCCTTTTCTCATAAAGTCAACACCCCTTCTCAAAATGAACCAGTTAGGGTGGTCTCTGCTTAGACATCCCTGAAGATCGGGAAAGTGATTAAACTAGAGGAAGGGGTAGCAACAGACAAAATGAAATCTAAAAAAGGATGATGAATACTGAATCTCTATACAATTTTCTTTTTTCCTAGTTGCTAGGGTATTAGAACTGCTGGAAGGAAAGAACTGAAATGATGGAACTGTAACCCCTAGCATCCCTTGAAATTTGTTCTATAGCTACTTGTTAAATTGTCCTTTGAAAGCTATCACCTTTTTATATGTGTTTTATTTCACAATAAGAAAATAACTCCAACTGTGGAACTATAACTCATAATATTCTTTGAAATTTGCTCTCTACTTGTTAAAGTGCATTTGGAAAGTTATCACTTCTATGTATATATGTTGTAATGTGATAATAAAAAATATGATTTAACAAAGAGTGATTAGGCTCAATGACCTTCAGTGTCTGTGCTCTGGCCATGCTGGTGTGTGCTCAAGGTGCCACCCTTTTCTCTAAGGGAGGGGAGGTTCCTACCCCTGGGCTGCCACAATGACATATGAAAATACATGTAATATCATTAATTCTAGCTGATAGGGAAATTCATGGTTGCTAAGTGACTATATTGGAAGAGTCTCAAATCACATGCTTAAGCTTGCATCTTATGATGCAAAAAGAACTGCAGATTAAACTCAACACAAGAAGAAAATGAAACTGTAAAGATGAGAACAGAAAGCAATAAAATAGGAAACAATATTACATAAATTCAATTAATGTAAAAACTGTGCTTTTAGGTCAATAGAAATGATAATCCTCTAAAGAGACTGATCAGATTTTTTAAAAAGACACAAATGATCAGCAGCAATATTACAGGATATTGCTACAGATCTTACCACTTTAAAGTAAGTGAATATTATGAACAAATTTATGCAAATAATCCTGTTAACAAATGAAACGGATAAATTCTTGGGAACACACAAACTGCCAAAGCTTACTGTGCTGATTTGGAGATATGTCCCCCAAAGAGCCATTTACTGTAATACAATCTTGAGGGGGCAGAGTTATTAATCTTTTTGATTAGGGTGTGACCTCTTGATTGAATGTTTCCATGGAGATTTGACCCTGCCCACTCAGGGTAGCTCTTGATTAGTTTACTGGAGTCCTTTAAAGGGAGCTCACACAGAGAGCAGAGAGATAAAAACACCCCAGGATATGCTAAGCCAGGAGACTGAGATTCTTACTCACACTTGGAGATACTTAGAGACCCAGACAGAAGGATGCTTGGAGATGCTAAGCTAAGAGATGAAGCTCAGAGTTTGCTCTGGAGAACCTAAGAGAGGACAAAGTGCACCAACAGAAGCTGAGAGAGACATCTGGAGAAAGCCATTTTGAAACACAACCCGGGAGCAAAGAATCAGCAGACGCCAGCCATGTGCCTTCCCAGCTGACAGAGATGTTCTGGATGCAATCAGCCATTCTTCAGTGAAGGTAACCTCTTGTTGATAATCTTAGTTTGGACACTTTCATGGCCTTAGGACTGTAAATTTATAACCAAATAAATCCCCTTTAAAATAAAGCCAATCCATTTCTAGTATTTTGCATAATGGCAGCATTAGCAAGCGGAACACTTACTTAAGAAGAAACAGGCAATCAGAAATGCCAGACATCTATTAAAGAAATTGCATTTTCAGTTTAAAAACATCAACAAAGAAAACTTCAGGCACAGGGAATGACGCTGTTGGAATTCTGAACATTTTTGGAGGAAATAGTATCAATTCTATACAAACTCCTTTAAAAAATGAAATCTATCCCAATTATATCTATGAGGCAAGCATTATCCTGAAAGCAAAAATAGAAAATGCATACAAGAAATGAAACCTGAGATCAATACCCTTCATGAATGGAAATTCAAGAATTAACAAACATTTAGCAAACTGTATCTACCAATATATGGAAAAAGAATAATACAAACAATAAGTAAAGTGATCTCAGGAATGAAAAATTGATTTAAATTCTGAATATAATTCACTGTTCTTCACCTGACTCCTTTACAGCAATTTCAAAATCAAAATAAGGATTTCCACTTCCACTACTCATATTGCTTTACATCAGAGATCACAGAAGTGCAACAAGGTTGAAAAAGAAATAAATGGCATACTGATTTTAAAAGAAGAAATAAGATTATATCTATTAGCAAACAAACAGTCTTTGAAGAAAACCTGAAAAAATAATTATTTAAATCCTGTGACAAATAATTATACAAAAGGTACGGAATATATGTCAATGAAATTTCTATATAGTAGTAATGAAAAATGGGAATAGTTAAAAAGCAGTACCATTGCAATAGCACCATAAACATGAAAAACTTAGGTATAACTCTAATAAAATATTTGCATGATCTGTATGTACACTGCACACTGCAAAATGCTACTTAACAAAATCAAAGAACACATAAAAGAGAGTGGAAGGAAGAGAACACACCCATCATCACCCAGAATGAGAATGGACCCTGCCCTTTGCTGGCCATCCTCAATGTTTTGCTTCTAGCATGGAAGGTGAAACTTCCACCAATGATGGAAATCATAACCGCTGAACAGCTGATGGAATATTTAGGAGATTACATGCTTGATGCAAAGCCAAAAGAAATTTCAGAAATTCAAAGTTTAAACAATGAGCAGAATATGAGTGATGCTATGGCAATTTTGCACAAACTACAGACAGGCCTGGATGTAAATGTAAAATTCACTGGCATCCGTGTGTTTGAATATACACCGGAATGCATAGTATTTGATCTTCTTGCTATTCCTTTGTATCATGGGTGGTTAGTGGACTCTCAGATTGATGACATCATAAAAGCTGTTGGTACTGCAGCTACAACCAACTGGTGGAGAAGATCATCTCTTGTAAGCAGTCAGACAATAGTGAGCTGGTTAGTGAAGGCTTTGTAGCTGAGCAGTTTCTAAATTACACAGCCAATCAACTGACATACCATGGATTATGTGAACTAACTTCAACAGTTCAGGAAGGAGAACTTTGTGTGTTCTTTTGGAATAATCATTTTAGCACCATGACCAAATACAAGAGCCAGCTGTATTTGTTGGTAACAGACCAGGGATTTCTTACTGAAGAAAAAGTTGTTTGGGAAAGTCTACACAATGTAGATGGTGACGGAAATTTCTGTGACTCAGAATGTCATCTGAGGCCTCCATAAGATCCAGAAACTGTGTATAGAGGAACAACAGGATCAGATAGATCAGGACTATCTTATGGCATTATCTCTACAACAAGAACAGCAGAGCCAAGATATCAATTGGGAAAAAATCCCAGAAGGAATCAGTGATTTGGAACTAGCAAAGAAACTCCAAGAGGAAGAGGATAGAAGGGCTTCTCAATATTACCAGGAACAGAAGCAAGCAGCAGCTGCTACTGCTTCTGCTTCTGCACAAACTCAGAGCCAGTCAGCACAAGCCTCTCCATCAAGTGGAAGACAATCTGGGAACAGTGAACAACTTAAAAGAAAGGAACCTCAAGAAAAAGATAAAGAAAAGGAAAACAATAGCTGTGTTATTTTGTAATAAGTGCTGGATTCTTTTGGAACCACCTTTATGTCTTGAGAAACAAAACCACAGGAGGAAAGGAAGAAAACCTGATCAATACCATCTGTGCCTGATTTCCCAGTGGATTTTGTTCATGCTTTTCAGGGGAAAGGCTGTTACTTATCACAATCAGACCTTTTCAGGTCACACAGTATACTCTTCAGAGCTGGAATTTCATGTTACAAGTTGGAAATGCTGTGTGTTGTCCATTAATGAAAAATACTGCACTTGTAGCCAAATAAGCAAATCCCAGCAAATTTTGTGTCCTAGTGACATTCATAACTCATTATCAGTTAGTAAGCTATTTTATCTTCTGTTCTAACAATAATGGAGGTAACTGATTTTGTCTGATTCCTTCCTGAAATCTAATATTAGCACAGTAGTTTCTGAAATTAATTTTTATAATGTTAAATTATGATCAAATCCATAAGAAACCAGGGATTTAATATAGGGATTTAAAAAACAGAAAAAATAAAAAATAATGGAATAAATAACGCTTCCTTGTATATTGGACTAGTTCAGCCCTTAAACAGCTTTACCTTTCTTTAGGTATGTACATTTTAGATATTCTTAAGAATTGATAATGGAGCTTGGGTTTAATTTAGATAGAAAAATTAAAATTTGTATTTCTTTTCCAATAGAAAAAATTACATAACACTAATATCTTATTAAAATCAGATATTAATGACTTTGTAGTGTTGTGAAACTTTGAGATCTTTAACATAGGTAAACCCAGACCACAGTTAGTTTTTATGGACAGTGTGGTAAGTGAGTGTAGAGAAGAAACCAAAGTGGATGCTAGGCCTTGTAAATAAGGGGAATGCAGAAAACCAGATAATTTGTTATCTACCTTTTTCTAGAATTACCTTGAACCTTAAAATTAAATCATGTTTATTTTCTAGAGAATTACTTATACTAATTAAAACCAAAAAAAAAGCACATTTCTGGAAAGAAATTGGAGAGATGATATACTCTCTGAATCTAGTGAAGAGGCATTTAATAAAAATCTCTGAGAGTAGATAAGAATTTGAAGGAATTTATGTAAAAGCAATCAAATTTTTAACTTATGGGAACCAAATAAACCTATAACTTCTTATAGTCTTTATAGGATTCTGAAAGAATATTTATTGAACTTTATTATGAGGACAACACATTTTCCTGTATTTCTAGATACAGTTTTGAAAATGATCCTTTATAGTCTTTTTGATATATTTTATATTTAATAGTTTGTTTTAGTCATTTTGAAAAGACTGTCTCTGCTGCAAACAGTTTTGTGATCTATGTTCTTTTTTTTTTTTTTTTTGTAGGCCTTTTATTCATCTGTCACAAATATTTTCAGTAATACACAGTTCCAAATTGCTCTCCATAAAAATTACAGGGAATTAGACATCCACAACAGTGTTGCTAGAAAACAAGGAACTCTTTCTCTATGCCCTTTACCTAGATTTCCCAATTTTTAATATTTGTCCCCATTTGTTCTGTCCACTTATACATTTTTGATGACTTGTTTGAGAGTAAGTTCAGACATCACAGTCCTTAAATATCTTAATATTCATGTAGCGGAAAAATAAAGACATTCTTATGTATCTATGATAATAGGAAGTTTAACATTCATATAATTCTGTTATCTAATATATAATCCATAGTCATATTTTTACAATTGTCCCATACTGTCATTACAGCAACTTTTTTCAACCCGGGGTTCTTATTTTTTAAAGTACTTTACAAATTAGGAAGTCCTTTGTCAACTTAGCAAATGTGTGTTCCAGTTTGTTTTCAGCTGAACTCTCCAGTTGTTTAAAAATTAAATCTACTTGTACTCTAGCCCCATCTGGGGATATGGGAAAAAAATCTGCCACAGAATCAGTTTGAGCTGCAATGGCAGCAATGTTCAAGTTTGTAAACTCATTCCCATAGTTACTGTACTGGAGACAATATTTATCTAGTGAATCCATTTTAATATCTTTTGAAGAACTGATCTTATATTTTGATTCAATATATTCACATGACTGAATAACCTTTTTTTCTCCCCATCCTCTCTTCCTTCCCTTTCCCCACGGAAACAAAGGAAGAGGAATTTACAACAGATGAAACTAGGCACAATGAAGCCAAGAATCCTCATAAACTGTCATCTACTAAGTTGTCAAAAGGTGTGTGCTCTGATGCTGACTGGGATAATGGTGGTGATGATCCTTATTTTTTAGAAGCTATTGAAGATGTTGAATTAGCTGAAGCTGCAGAAAGTCTTCTCAGTTACAGTACTGGAGTGGATGAAATTCCTGATGAACTAATTATAGAAGTATTACAAGAGTAGCTAATTAACTAAGGACAGTTACTTTTATAATAATAAGTTTATTAATTATTATTATTAATAAGTTTATTAAACTTATTAACTTATTATTAAACCTGTTACATCAACCAAGTTTTATGACATTGTTTTCTAATTATTTTTTACTTACATATGTCTGGGGCTGATGAGGATAGGGATAAGATATCAACATTTAAAACCTTACTCAAGACAATGACCAGGAAAGATGATTCTGGACTCCAACTATTTTTTCTACAATCAAACTGATGTTATTTAACATTGTCAGAGACATATGAGTGACAAAGTAATAAAGTATGGTGACTAGGCCATACTTATGTTCTCACATATCTGAATATTGCTGTAATAAAAGGAAATGTTCAACTTGGAGAACTGAAGTAAATTCCCTCCCACCCTTATTTTTATTTATAAAAGTACAGGTGCAGAAAATAAGAGACATTATCTTGAGACTAATCTTACAGAGGCATATCTTAGTAGACTGGTCTCCTCATTCCTGGTCAAGGAGCTTCTCTAAATGATGGTTGATATTTTGCAGATGGTTTTCCGCTCGCAAAAGGCTTCTTGCTTTTAATAACAAAGCTGGAAGGCTGGATGAATCATACGTTTCCTTGACATTTGGTTCTTTTTCTTGAACATCTGAATAATCCTGCTGAAGCTGTTTTAAATTAGACAAGAAATATGCTGCAGTCCTAAGTGAAGATTTTCTCTCTTTAAGTTCATCATATTTTGTTTGTAGCTGTTCCAGCTGTGGTTCTAACCGAAGTAGTTCATCCTGGACTTCAATCAAACGTTGCCTTTTCTTTTCGATATCTGAAATCATCTTAGCATTCTTCCTTTTCAGATTTTTCAACATCTGCACTTCTTTAAGCAATTTGATGAGTTCTTCTTTAATATTAGAGTAAAATTTGTTGATGGCCTCCGTACAAATTTTAGATTGTATTCTTTGTTTATACTCTAGGATGGTCTTCTCAAATGCAGACAAAATAACACCCAACTCCGTGATGTCACCAGTTTTCTTTCCTTCTTCACACCAAATATGCACACAGTCGGAAACATCACTATCTGAGTCTACACCTTCACTTCTTGAGTTCTTCTTTTTGCCATGAGACATCTTCTTTTTCTGAGCTTTCTGTTGACTTTTTTTTTTTTTTTTTGCTACAGTCTCTTTTTCAACAGAGGATTTTGCACGAGGGGGTCCTATTTTTTTAGGAGTGACTGATTCAGCTGGTTTTACTGAAAGCTCTGAAGATGCTGTAGCTGAAATAGATTCATGTTGTTGTGTACTTATTTTCTCTGCTGGTTTAACTTTTCTTCTTACATCACTTTCTTCGGTGCTTTCAGATTCGTCAATGGGCTTAGGTTTTCTTCCTGGCTTTTTTGCACTCGCTTTTACAGATTCATTTTCACTTTCTTCATTTTCAGAAGTGTTCAAATTTCTTTCTGCTTCTTTTCCTTGAGAAGTTGAAGGGACAGATGATCTGCAGTGTTTGGAGAGTTCTTCTTCATCGGCATATATAGCAGTGCTGTGCAAAGGAGGAGCAAAGGTTTCATAAGGTTCTTCATCTTGCTCATTTTCACTCAGCCTGCCAATGCTTGAGGTATCAGAATTATCGGGAAAATCAAACACATCTGGAGACTTGGTCTTCTTGTCAGTTTTATCTTTCGTGGACTGTGTTCTTCCTATAATGTTCTTTGAATATCTCGAACCGGCACGCCCGGGGGACTGCAACCGCCGCCGCAGAGCCATGGGGCCGCTCGCACAGCTAACCAACTTCACGCCGCTCCCGCCAAACCCCGCGCCGTGATCTATGTTCTTAACCTTGGTAAATTTGTTTATTTAAAAGCATCTTGATCTGTTCTGAGCATCCACTTGGAGAATTTCTTTTCTGGTCTAGGGTAACAATAGACTGAAAAAAAATGTGGTCTGGATTTTTTAATCTATGTCCTTAACTTTCTCCATGATCCAAGACCAGTTATAGGATGAGTCTATATATAAAAAAATAAACTCTTATTTATGGATGGAATTATTCTAAGGGAAATATCCAGGGTCAAACTGTATTATTTATGTACTTCTATATTGTACATCTGTTCATGTTACACAATCTGTTACTCCTTCAAATTTCCTATACTAGCATGACAAATCATCAGAGAACCTGTTTTGGGTATAAATCTGTGATACAAAATAGTTTGTGAGTCTCCTGATAATAATCCAGAATATGCGTACATTGTTGAACTCAACCCAAGTTTGCTTTTAATATCACTCTAGTGGTTGAAGGAGAAAACTCAAACCTCAGGTTTGTTTTTCCTAGAACTGATAGTAGTGACAATGCATTATATTTTAATTTATAACAAACAAAAACAAACCAATAAAACCTAAAGCATATTTTTCCATAATTATATAGTTATCTATTTATTGCCCTTGAAAAGTATATGTATAAGGTATTCTTTTATTTGTTATCTTCTTAATTTGTTCCAAAGATAATACTGCCATTCTGCATTCCCTCTGGAAGGAAAAAAAAAAAAAAAAAATGAACCTAAAACCAGCAGTGCTGCTATCAGATAAGTAGATGTCAATGTATACTTATAAAGAATACAACTAAAACATGTAATGTATTTGTTAATTCAACCTTTTTCTATGTAATATTTCCAAGTCAGACTTTATTACATTCCTGGAATTCTGTTTGATATACCAAGGGTAATAATGATAAAATGTTTTGCTTTGATTACTGTGGGGGAAAAAATTAAATGTTCAATTCTATTAAAACAAACTTCTCAGATATACTGGTTTCCCATCCTTAAAAGGTTATAAAGAATTTAGAACTAAAACAAAACAAAACAAAAACAAACAAACAAACAAAAAGAACACAAAAAAGAGAGTATAAACTATGTATATGGGTTGGAAGAATCACTGTTGTTAAAATGGCCATCCTCTTTAAACTGATCCACACATTCCCTGCAATTACATTAAATTCCAATCAGGACGTGATAGAAAGATGAGTCTCAAATCTGCATGAAAATCCAAAGGAATGAGAATACCCAAACATTTCTAGTAAAAGAATAATGTTGGAGGAATCACACTACCTTGTTTCAAGACTTACTATGATTTCACAGTAATCAAGAGAATGAAGTATTATCAAAAAGATAGATTTATAGAGTGGATTATAGAGTACAGAAGTTAACCCATATATATAGAGTCACTTAATTGTGAAAAAAGTACAAAGGAAATTCAATTGAGGAAAAACGTGCTAAAACAGTGTGATTGGAACAACTAAATATCCATAAAAATAGGCAGAAAAGGAGGAGAATGGAGGTGAAAGAGGAAGTGGGAGGATAAGAAGGAAGAAGAAGAGGAGGGGAAGGAAGTGGATGAGGAGGAAGAGGGAGAGAAAAGAACAAAAAATACAATCACTTCCATTCTTGCCTCACACCATTAATAAAAATTTATCAGAGACTAATGGAGTGAAAGGTGAAAACAACCTCGTACCATATACAGAAATTAACTCAAAATGAATCAGTTATAAACATGAGAACCGAAACTATAAAACTCCTAAAAGAACACATAGGGAAGCATCTTCAGCATCTTGTGTTAGGCAGTGGTTTCTTAAACTTTACACCAAAAGGAAAAGCAACAACACAAAAATAAATAAATGGGACCACATCAAAATTAAGAAACTTTTCTGCATCAAATGACTTCATTATGAAAGTAAAAAGACAAGCTACTTAATGGCAGAAAATATTTCAAAATCACATATCCTATAAGAATTTATATCTGGAATATATAAAGGCATTCTAAAACTCAACAAAAAAACACAAGTCAATTTAAAAATGGGCAAGAGACTTGCATAGACATTTCTCCAGTGAAGATATACAAATGGTCAACAACCACAGAAAAGATACTCAACATCATTAGCCATTAGGAAAATGCAAATCAAAACCACAATGTGATAGCATTTAATATCCACTAGAATGGCTATTAGTTTTTTTTTTAATGGAAAATAATGAGTGTTGGAGAGGATGTGGAGAAAAAGGAACATTGACTCACTCTTGGGAATGTAAAATGATGTAGCTGCTGTGCAAAACAGTTTGGTAGTTCCTCAGAAAGTTAAGTACAGAATTACCACTGACCCCGCAATACCACTTCTAGATACATATCTAAAAACTGCAAGCATGGACTTAAACAGATATTTGTACACCAGTTTTGATAGCATCATTACTCACAATAGCCAAAAGGTGAAAAGAACCCATAATGATGAAAGAAAAAAAATACAAGCCACACCCTAGGAGAATTATTTGAAATCATATTTCCAATGAGTAACTTGCATCCAGAATATATAAAGAACACTTAAAACTTAAAAATAAGAAGATGAGACTCGGGCAAGATGGCGGCATAGAGAGGAGTGGAAGCTAAGTAGTCCCCCTGGAACAACTATAAAAAACCAGAAACAACTAGTAAATAATCCAGAATAACTGCGGGGGGACAAACGAGACCATCCATTCATCATACACCAACCTGAATTGGGAGGAATGCCCGAGAACACAGCATAAAATCTGTAAGTAAAACCTGCGGAACCAGGTCGGGAGACCCCCTCCCCCATAGCCCGAGCTGCAGAGCCGCGTGGTGCCACAGAGAAGCTCTCTCCCAGCAAGTGAATATAGCTCAGCTGAGCTCCAACTGGGGTTTTAAGTAGCAAGTGTGAACTGCTCACTACAGGTACGCAGCCCCAAATAACAGACAGAGGCTTTGGGTGACGACTGACCTGGGAGAGCCAGAGGGTTGCCTTGGACTGGGTCTGAAGGGAACTATCTGTTTCTTTTTTGGCTCAGTGGAGAAAGCCCCAGCCATTTTCAGTTTCCAGGGCTGTGACTCTGGGAAGGGTGGAGACACCACAAGCAGAGAGTGAGACCATTGAAATGCTAATGACCTCCACCTGAGGGGTCTGTCTTCTCTAGGAGGAAAGGGGTGGGGCCCTTTCCATTCAGAACCAGACCCCAGAGCCTGGGGGAACACGGCCACACCTCCTCACACCAGTCAAGAATTATAGGCTAACAGGTGCCACCTGCTGGGCAGAAAAGCACAGTGACCCGAGGCATCAAAGGGTGGAGCAATTTTCTAAGACACACCCACAGGGAAACCAGATACTGAATATTTCTTCCCTCTGGGACCTGAGCCTGTTCTGGTCTGGGAAAACCTGATTTGGATAACCAAGGAAACCATGCCTAGACAACAGAAAATTACAACCTACACTAAGAAAAACAAAGTTATGGCCCAGTCAAAGGAACAAACGTACACTTCAACAGAGATACAGGAATTTAAACAACTAATGCTAAATCAATTCAAAAAGTTTAGAGAAGATATTGCAAAAGAGATAGAGGCTGTAAAGGAAGCACTGGACATGTATACGGCAGAAATCAAAAGTTCAAAAAACCTACTAGTAGAATCTATGGAAATGAAAGGCACAACACAAGAGATGAAAGACACAATGGAAACATACAACAGCAGATCTCAAGAGGCAGAAGAAAACACTCAGGAACTGGAGAACAAAATACCTGAAAGCCTACACGCAAAGGAGCAGATGGAGAAAAGAATGAAAAAATATGAGCAACATCTCCAGGAAATCAAGGATGAAACAAAGTACAATAATGTACATATCATTGGTGTCCCAGAAGGAGAAGAGAAGAGAAGGGGGGCAGAAGCAATAATAGAGGAAATAATTCATGAAAATTTCCCATCTCTTATGAAAGACACAAAATTACAGATCCAAGAAGTGCAGCGTACCCCAAACAGAAGAGATCTGAATAGGCCTACACCAAGACACTTAATAATCAGATTATCAAATGTCAAAGACAAAGAGAGAATCCTGAAAGCAGCAAGAGAAAAGCGATCCATTACATACAAAGGAAGCTTAATAAGACTTTGTGCGGATCTCTCAGCAGAAACCATGGAGGCAAGAAGGAAGTGGTGTGATATATTTAAGATACTGAAAGAGAAAAACCACCAACCAAGAATCCTGTATCCAGCAAAGCTGTCCTTCAAATATGAGGGAGAGCTCAAAATATTTTCTGACAAACGGACAATGAGAGACTTTGTGAACAAGACACCTGCCCTACAGGAAATACTAAAGGGAGCACTACAGAGTGACAGAAGACAGGAGTGTGTGGTTTGGAACACAATTTTGGGAGATGGTAGCACAACAATGTAAGTACACTGAACAAAGGTAACTATGAATACGGTTGAGAGAGGAAGATGGGGAGCATGTGGGACACCACAAGAAAGGAGGAAAGATAACAACTGGGACTGTGTAACTTGGTGAAATCTAGAGTATTCAACAATTGTGATAAAATGTACAAATATGTTCTTTTACAAGGGAGAACAAGCAAATGTCAACCTTGCAAGGTGTTAAAAATGGGGAGGCATTGGGGGAGGGATGCAATCAGCATAAACTAGAGACTGTAACTAATAGAATCATTGTATTATGCTTCCTTTAATGTAAAAAAGGTGATATACCAAGGTGAATGCAGATAAGAGGGGGGATAGGGGAGGCATGTTAGACACTTGACATTGGTGGTGTTGTCTGATTCTTTATTCTACTTTGATTTAAGGTTATTTTTCCTTTTGCTGCTTCCTAGCTGTCATTTTTTTGTTTCCTCTTTCTTTTGCCTCTCTACCTTCTTTGACTCTCCCTCCTGCCTTGTGGAAGAAATGTAGATGCTCTTGCTTAGTATGAGCAGAATGTTCAATTAGGATGAACTTAAATGTTTGGAAATGAACAGGGGTGTTGGTAGCAAGATGTGAGAATAACTAACAGTGCCGAATGGTGTGTGAATGAGGTGGAAAGGAGAAGCTCAGAGTCATATATGTCACCAGAAGGAAAGTTGGAGGTCAAAAGATGGAAATGTATAAAACTGAATCCTATGGTGGGCAATGTCCATGATCAACAAATACTAGAAATCACTTCATGAACCAGAACAAATGTATGACAATACAATTAGAAGTTAATAATAAAGGGGCATATAGGGAAGAACTATTTCAACATTTTTTCATAAACAGTAACAAACGTACTATATCAATATTAGGAGTCAACAATTGAGGGGGTTTGGTTAGGGATAGGGGAGGTTTAGAGTTTCCTTTTTTTCTTTTTTCATCTTTCACTTTATTTCTTGTCTGGAGTAATGAAAAGTTTCTAAAAATTGAACAAAAATTAAGTGTGATGGATGCACAGCTGTATGAGGGTACCCAGGGGCAAGTGATTGTACACTTTGGATCTTTGGATAATTGTATGGTATCTGAACAATCTCAATAAAAATGAAAAAAAAAAAAAAAAAAAGCAAAGGTAAAAAAAAAAAAAAAAAAAAAAAAAGAAGAAGATGAACAACTCAATAAAATACTAATAGAAGCATATTATGTCCAAAGTCTGAACTCAATCCCAGTGTCCATCAGCTAGAGAATATATAAGCCCTTCATGTTATTTTTACACAAAACATTACTCAGCAAAAATACATATGAACTACTGACACACATAAGAAAATGGAATCTGATAAAAATTATAACTGAAGAAATCATACACAACCAAGCACATATTGCATGATTCAACTTTTATGAAGTTCTAGAATAGGCAAAAATGAACCTGAAAGTAAGTTGTGAAGAGTGACTCCAAAAAGGGAAGAAACTCTCTGATATGATGGAAGGAGTCATTATCATGTTCTTGGTGGAAGCTGGGTGGGTATATACTTAAGAGTAAATAAGTAAGGTTTGTAAATTTTGCTATATGTAAATTACACCTCAAAAATTTATAAAATGGGGGAAGTGTGTATAAGCTAAATATTTTGAACTGTTGTTGAAAAGATGCATTGAGAAATACTGTGGAAAATTAGAGGGTTTTTTTTTAAACACATTTCTTAAATTGACATAAGAGGGAAAACCCACACCCTTACAGGCCACCATTAGAGGTATAAAACTGGGCAAGTTGGTACAGTAGTTCTGTGTAGTATGGGATTCTGATATTACCATAAAAGAAATTCTGACTTAAATTCAGTTTCTACAATTTGGAGAAAGCCACTTGAAGCTGAGCTAAACCCACGAGGGAATTCAGAAAAGAAACCGCAGCTACTCATGTCTTCCATCTAAAAACTGTACCCATAAGAGCTTGGGTTTCATCAATAGTAATAGCCAAGATCCGACTGTATGCTTTATTTAATAGCTGTGACATTTTAAGGACACTTTATAGCTATAAAATTAATAGCAGCTAAAGGGACATAAAGTGTCTCCCAGGGCTGACACCATGTGTCCCCAAAATGTGCTGTAAACTTACCTAGGAGATTTTATTTCCTAAGCTATTTTAACACAGATGTAATTTTAAAATTTAAAAATGACCTATTTTTTATAACAATGACTTATAATTTCTTTAATAAAAGAAACAACTGATAATTGATCCAGAATAACTATAGATATGAGAGAGGGGTGAGACTTCCCAAATTTTGAGTCATCGCTTGACTGAAACCCTTTCCCTCAGCATGACCCCGACTGTAAAGTACCCACAACACTCATATGTTCCTGCTGTTATTTTTTTAAGAACACTGTTTAGATAAACTTGCTAAAGTATTAGACTGTATCTAAAACTTATCTTTAAAGGAGACTGAGCCAAGATGGAAATGTGGTCTCGGGGACCCTGTCACCTAAAGCCCCGAATATGACAACTGGCGACAAGGACGGCACCGAGGTTTAAGGGACAATCCGGGGACAGTGACTGGGGATCGACACTCGTCAATCCGCAGCAGGGAAAAGCCCTGTGAGCGCCAAAGTGGGTCTTGTGGGTTCGGTTTTGCTTTCTGCTATGTTGCAACCTTCAATGGGTATTATATGTACTTCTGCTGTTAAAACTGCCACCAGGCAATGCCTACCAAAATTATTCTTTAAACAACTCTGACGCCAAAGTAATGATGGACGGGGACCTGGGAGGAGTGGGTACGAAGGATGTGGCTGCACCCCTAGCAATGCCCCTGGACTGTGATGCCCACAGTCAGTTGGTGGATTTTCGGCACCTGATGGGACAGAGGAGCTCCCTGCCCAAGGATCCAGGAAAGAAGAAGCCATTATCCAAAAACCAAGGTAAAATTTTTCAATAAAAAGCTTATCTAGCACTGTCCTCCAATAAGGGAGTTAAAATAATCCCCCTCACCCACAGGCCCGCCCCTGGGCTTATGCCTCAGCAAAGTCCACAGAATCACCAAACAGTGCATTGCCACGGACCCCGACCCTCCACGCACCACATAAACCTGAGGGTCTTCTCAAGGGGTGCTCTACACCCTTGGTGCTCACCGGGTGCTTCTAGCCGGGCGCGAACAACACGCCCGAGTCCCACGGGCTCACCTTCGAGTGGCGGCGCTGAGTCCCGGGGGCGGTGGAAGGATGACCTGAGGGCCCCGGGCCGCCACCGGCTACACCACAGGCGCCGCGGGTCACACCCGGTGTGAGGGAGAGAAGCAGCCGCCACCACCACCGCCAGCTCAGACGAGGAGGAGCGGGACCCGGATACCACGGAAATACACGATAAAGTCCGCCCTGATGCGGACAATCATTCTAGGCCTGCGCAGAGACGTGAGGCAGGGACCAAATAAAAAAGGGCCCCGCCCGCTGTGCCACGTGACCCTGAGGCGGAGCCTCTGCCACCTACGGGTCAAAAGACGCAATAGCTGACAGTTCTCTCCAGAGTAAGATCATTTGATTTCTTAAAGTCCCTGTCAACATTATCCAAAACACAGCCAGGTGGGGCCTTAGAGGCACCAAGAGCAGATATAAACCGCTCCTGCACCTTATTACAGTGGCTGTTATGGCCTGGCGCTGGGCCTGTCCCTACAGGAGCTTACTTACCTCAGAGCCACCTGTGCCTCGAGCACAACTGAGGAAGGGCAGGAGCAGCTTTCACACCTGAGTTAAACTCCACCCCTACAGGTCTGGACACAACTGAACAAGACCCAATCAAGGCACTGTGGCCCGGATGCCTTACAGTTATTTTGAAGTGGAACCTTGCCACAAGTTAAGCCAACTCTATTGGCCTTGTTGGCCACAGCCTCCAAAGTAAATCATGACTTACAGGCATTCATCACCCTAAAAAATATAAAACACAACCATTATCTAGCTCTTCGTGGCAACAGCCTGCCCTCTCAGCAGTTTCATCCTGAACTCCATTCCCTGGAGTCCGCCATCCTGCATCAGAGTGACCTCTATTGTCAGCTGTGCCAAGGAGGGTCCTAACTGGCTCATCTCTGAGAAGCCTCCCAAGTTCCTGAGACTCTCCTCGAGGCTGAGTCAGCACGTCCACCAGGACCAACTGCAGACCTTCAACAATGGTGGGTCCCTGCTTGCCCTAGGGATGCTGCAGCCCTCCCAGGGGCCCCACAAACCACAATTCTCTATTTACCGAACTCATGTTATTTTTACCACCCCCAAACCCACAAACTTCATGGCCTTATTAGACTCTAGATTTCAGGTCTGATCCCCATTTCACCAGCACAATGCCCTGACCCCACTGAGCCCACAGGGAGGGGACAACAACTCAGACACCTGTCATGGTCACTGTGGAGGTCAGACAGATTTGTCCCATGGCTGGATGTTATTGCCGCCCACCTCTCAGCTGCCATTTCCTACCTCTGACATAGACATCCTGACCCCCCAGTTCTCCACATAAACCAAGCCCATTACATTATGATTGATATCTTTTCTTTGCTTCTTCTTCTTTTTGCTCCAAAATTTCCTTTGGAAATATCCAGCATGAAAAAGCTGTTGCATGGTAAAAATAATTTTAAAAAAATGTCGAGTCCTAGACAGGCTAAAAGGTAAAGAGTACATTCTGGGTGTCCAGGTATAATGGTTCTGGAATCGGAATCAAATGGACGTAAATCCAATGGATATGAGAAAAGTCAGAGGAAAGACTATACACAGTATCTCGTCTACATATTTTCTCCCAAAACATTTTGTATATTTAAATGATTCTGCATCATGTTAAAATGTCTACCAAATAGTTAATGAAAGTAACCCTCAAAAAAGCTCACAAAACTATAATATTCAACCTCTCACAATTTTTAAATTAAAAGCCTGTATATACAAATATTTCTCCAACTATGAAGACATTCACCGAAACTGAACTATACAGAGAGTGCACCCAGCACATTTACTGCAATTTGGGGCAAATCTGACTAAATAAACTATTTAACAATTTACCTATTTATAACTGTTGGATTAGGTTATTGCAATCTAAACACCAGTGACTTAAAAAAAAACAAAAAATACTGAATAAAATATTCTGGCAATATTTTATGACATAAGTGGAAATTACATTGATTTTTTGCATTATTTATTGAATTCTACATGCATGTTTCATGAACTTTTCAATATGTTTGTTGGGCTAGATGGGAAAATAAGAAAAGTCAATATTTTTGTTATGAATTATTCAAAACTCAAAGTTATCCACCTTGTATTTGAAACAAAATTTTGAATTTTTTTCTTTAGATATTTCAAAATGAAGCATCATAATTGTTAATGAAAATTTGTTCTTGCTTCTGGAACATAACTTTTTTTCCAGCTTAAACAGTAAATGGTCAAGAGTTATTATAACCACATCATTTTAAACCTCACCAACAATAAGAAATATCGGATGTAAAATAGATAATATAGTTCAAAGTCATTTTCAAAACCATCCAAAAATTTAAACAAAGGAGATCGTATCTAAATAATGTAAAAGCTCTTTCCCTCCTTGACAAATCTAATGTTGAGCCAATTTGGAACTTAGTTTCACTTTTTAATTTCAAGTATTTTAAAACAGCAAAGCCTTAGTTTGCACAAACCGTATGGAATATTAGAGCACTCACACTGCAACTAGCTTACATACCACTAAGAGGACATGAAAGCTGGAAAGGGAGAGAAGTGCCTGATATGGGGAGACTGAGATTGGGGCTTCTGCCTGGAGCAGGGACCACCAGGATCCCCAGCCTGGCCCCCATCACTAGGACTGCAGCACCTGAGGCTGCACACTGTGCTCCTGGGGCCCCTCAGCAGCCCCATGGGCACTTGTCCACATGGGCGCTGCCTTCCCTGACTGTGCCTGCTAAGCTGGCCTTCAGGTTGTAGACAGCTATTTGGTTTCGCTGTTGAATGGTACACTGAGTACCTTGTTGTCTCACTTCTCTTGCTGATTCCAAAGTACAGTGCGTCCTATGATACCAGACTACCTGCACTCTGAACCTCCCAGAAGACCTTTTCTGTACTAAAATATGCCAAAAGAATCAGACACTTCCAATTCCACCTGGCGAACCCTGATTGGCCAGGCATCTTTCCACAAGTACCAATGCGATAGGTTTCTGAGCTTTCTAACTTCATGTTTTCCCTGAAAGTTAAACCTAGAGACAATGCTCTTTTAAGTTAGTTACCTATTCCACTTAAATCAAAATGAAAATTAATGGAATTAAGCTTTCATGTAAAAAATAGTTATATGCCCTTGACATATGCAGTTGAATGTAAAACAAAGGTTTTCCAATTTGAATTGTTTATGGAGTAGAAATGATATAACAAGAGGAGAAGAAACATATATATATATATAAAGCAATACCTATATCTTTTAGGAATTCATCAATTTACAGATCCAAAACTTCCAAGCATTCAATAGTTATAAATAAGCTTATATATATTCTAAATTATTTTACATCTAATTTTCTTTTACACTTACTTCAAAAAACAAGTTTTTAATTTGAACAATTTTGGTTATAAATATTATAAAATATGACAGTTTAAAAAATAAAATGATTAGATTTTCTAGGTCAATACAAGAATACAAGCTTAAGCTGAAAATAAGCTTGTTGACATCACAGAATGGAGCCAGGGTGTGTGCAGACTCCTACACCATCAGGGAGTGCTAAACATTACATAGGGCTCAGATCACGTCTGCTATGTCTGCAATTCACATGGTATTTTCAGTTAAATTCCAAGAATTTAGAGACATTAATGATATATACCTCATTGTATGTCTTTGATAAAACGAGTTCCCTTGGTCACCCCACTCAGTATTCCCTGGAACCTATGCACACCTCTAAAAGAAGGTCTATGGACATAGTCACTTGCCATTTCTAGCACTTTCCTTCAAGTCTCTGGAATTGCATGAATAAAATATTAAATCATTGTTTTAACACTATGTATGCTTGTGGATTTCAACTGAATAAAGTGATGTAATGAAAGTTGTTAAGAGAGAGGACCCTCAAGTCAGACTGTGTTTAATACAGATTTCTCTACTTCCGAACAGTAAGATTTTAGATAAGTTCTGGAACTCCTCTGAACATTTTACCCTCACTTGTAAAATGGTGCTAAGAAAAGAGCTATCTTATGGGGTTGTAGTGGGGATTAAATGAGTTAATTCACAAAGTATTTGGACCATGCCTGGCACGTGAAAAAAGCCTGATAAGTCCCAGCACCCCTTACGTTTTTCCTCCTCCACATTCATACACAAACACACAGATTCTGAACTGTAACACTACAGGCATTTTGGTCACAAAGATTCTTTCTTGTTGTGAGGTGTCTAGTATTATACAATGCACAGCATCTGTGGCCTCTACCCATTATGTAACAGTAATACTGCACCCACCACTCTCAACTCTGAAAATCAAAATTTCTGGACCTAAATGAACAGAGATTTTGATGTCCCCTGGGAATTAAAATTGACCAAGTTTGAGAAATTCTGGTCTATACCTTGTTCCTAGAAGTTCTACTCCATGTCTGTAGATGCCTCAAGCTCAAATTACTCCAAATGTAAATGCATTTTCTTAAATTTCCCAGGGGACCCCTAGTAAGGTCATCCTTGTCTTAATTTTTTCCACCACCATCCAGGCAACTAATCTGCACACTATGTTGTCAACCTAAATTCCTCCTTCTCACTCACCACATTCTTCCAGTTCTTCAATTCTTGCAGAATCTATCTCCTTTAAATCCTGATCTGGACTTTCCTATCAGTTTACAGTTTTATAGTATCTATTCATCTCAGATTTAGATTACTATAAATTTGTGGTTCTATAGATGATGAGAATTTGACCCCTTTTCACTACCTATCCACCAACTCTTACACACACACACAGACACACACACACACAGCTTCTCTTGTTGCTTTCTCAGCTCCTATAATATGGATATAATTATCACAAATTAAATGAGTATTTTTGCATTACTTTATTAAGTGTATTTATATGATATTGACAGCTATGTCATTAAATGTATGATTGTCTTTTTTTCAAAAATATTTTTTCACCAGAATTAAATTTTGTGTTTTAATTAGCTTATTATTCCATGGCTTTTCCCTGATTCCTCCCAACTTCTTTCCCATTTTGTAATAAATCTCTTCTCAATACATTCAGTCACTGGTATTTAATCAGTTTCATCTTTTTCTCCAGATCTTTCTAGGAGCTTTCTGACCCACTCCAGTCCTGTCAGATTGTCCTATAGTGGTGATGCAATCTGTTATCATGAGATCTTTCTACAGCATCATCCTAGTGATTCCCTTTAACTCTCTCCTGTGCTGGGTACTCTGCTACCTGGATCATGTTTCTTCCCATTTCTTGGTTTCTTATTAATTAGTATAAAACATACACTACCTTGGCTTAAGAAAGGGTGCATGGAATTCAAATTTTACTGACCATGAATGTATGAAATTGCCTTTATTGTATCTTCCTATTTATTAGACTTTTGCATGAGAATAGAATACTGATTTGGAAGTCACTTTTCCTCAAATATTGAAGGCATTGAACCAATCTTGAGAAACTCAATGCTTTTCTTAATCTGGAGACTTTTATGAAAACTGCATACTGTTACTGCACTCTAGAAGATTCAAAAATTTTATACTTGTTGCCATTGTTATGAATATTCATAATGATGTATTTTGATATGTCTATTTTCATATATTAGGAGGAGCATTAATTAGGTCCATTCTGGAAACTCAGGTCTTTCACTTCTGAAAAATGTTTCTTAAAATAAATTAATGATTTCCTGCTTATTGTATTCTGTTTTTTTATCTGGAACTTTTTAGTCTTTTATTTCCTCTTTTATTTTCCAGTTATTAATATCCTCTGCAGGATATAATCTCAACTTTTCTTCAAGGACATTTATTGATTTGTATTCTTTTTTGATACCATTTTCAATAATGAAGAGTAAACTTTATTCTATTATGATAACTTTTCTTGAAGTTTTCTTCTCTTTGCATTATCTGTTTTCTTCAAATTGTTTTAGAATGTCCAGGTTTATTTTATATTTGAGGTTCTCTTTAAGTGTCTCAGCAGACTTTCCTATACCTAAACATTTAGGAATGGGTTTCAAAAGCTAACTAGAATCTCAATGTGGGTGCTTAGTGCTTATGAATTTTAGCCTTACTAAGATAGGGGACTCTTAGTGGCAATGCCATCTGGTTTTATGGTGGAATGGTTTGATGACCCAGAGAATGGGCCCTGTCAGCCTGAAGGATTTATCTTGCTTTCAGCATACTGGGAGCAGAGCTGAACAGAGGAAGTAGGCTGAGAGTATCAATATTTATTAGGTAAAACTTCTGAATTACCCTGTTTTAACATATTAAAGCTTCCCTAAAACATGCACATAATCACCTAATTTAGAGTGCTTTGGTTTAATTTCTACTTTTTTTTTATTTTTTTAATTTTTTACAATTTTATTCACACACCATACAAACCATCCAACATATACAATCAGTGGCTCACAGTATCATCACATAGTTGTACATACATCCCCATGATCAATTTTAGAACGTTTTCATTACTCCTGACAAGAAATAAGAATAAAAAATAAAACTCAAATTCTCCCATACCCTTTACAGCCTCCCCCCCTCCTTGTTGACCCATAGAATTGGTATGGTACATTTGTTACTGCTGAGGAAAGAATATTAAAATATTACTGATAACTCAAGTCCTAGTTCACAATATGAATATTTTCCCCATACACCCCTCTATTAACCTCTTGTAATAGTTTCATATATTTGTTCTAGTTCATGAAATAACTCTCTTCTTGATGAATTGCCCCTTTTATTAATATATAGTCCCCTTCTTTGTCTCGTACATTTTTGCATTTAAAGACTATTTTGTCTGATATTAGTATCGCTTCCCCAGTTTTGTTTTTTTTTTGTTACTGCTTGCATGGAATATGTTTTCCCATCTTTTCACTTTGAACATAAATGTATCTTTGGGTCTAAAATGAGTCTCCTGAAAACCACATATAGTTAGATCATTTTTTTTTTTAATCCATTCTACCAATCTTTGTCTTTTGATTGGGAGTTTAATCCATTAACATTCAATATTATTAGTATAATAGCTATCTTCAACCATTTTATGCCTTGGCTTTTATTTGTCAGCTTTTTCTCTCTTTTATCCTTTCAGCTCCCTTTCTGATACTCATCACTTGTATACTCTAATCCAAGACTCTTCCTTGTCTTTTTCTTTATTGGACCGCAGAACTCCCTTTAGTATTTCTGCAGGACAGGTCCTTTGTTAACAAATTCTCTCAGCTTCTGTTTATCTATGAATATTTTAAGCACTCCCTCACTTTTGAAGGACAGCTTTGGTGGATAAAGAATTCTTGGCTGGCAATTTTTCTCTTTCACTATGTTAAATATATCATACCACCACTGCCTCTTGCCTCCATGGTGTCTGATGAGAACTCAGTGCTGAGCCTTATGTGGCTTCCCTTGTATGTGGTAAACTGCTTTCTCTTGCTGTTTTCAGGATTCTCTCCTCTTTGGCATTTGACAGTCTGACTAATATGTGTCTTGGAGTGGGTCTATTCAGATTTCTTCTATTTAGAGTATGCTGGTCTTCTTGGATTTGCATATTTATGTTTTTAATGAGAGTTGGGAAATTTCAGTCATTATAGCCTCAATTATTCTTCCTGGCCTTTTACCCTTGTCTCCTCTTTCTGGAACAAATATAATGCATTTATTTCTGTGTTTCATATTGTCAATCATTTCCCTGAGACTCAGCTCAAATTTCTTTTTTTTTCTCCATTTGTTCTTTTGCCAGTTTGAGCTCAGTTGCTCTGTAGTTCACATATCCGTTCTTCTGCCTCTTCAAATCTGCTATTGTGCATCTCTAGTATATTTTCAATTTAATCTACTTTATCTTTCATTTCTGTAAGATCTGCTATTTTTCTATGTAATCTTTCAAATTCTTCTTTATCTTCTCTTAGTGTCTTAACATCCTTTATCTCTTAACCATCTCATTGTAATTATCTAGGAGATTCGTTTGACCATCTTTGATTAGTTGTTCCAAATCATGTACTTCCTCAGACTTTTAAATTTGATCATTTGATTTGGCCATATCTTCTTGTTTCTTAATGTGCCTTGGTAATTTTTTGCTGGTTTCTGGGCATCTGATTACCTTGATAAGATTATTTTGAAAGTTGGTTTCCCTTTCATCTAAGTTTTTGTTGATTGCATTCACATTGAAAATTTCCTTTGGCACTAGGTTCAACAGTATTTTACAGCCACACTAGGGCCACCATCCCACACAGCAGGGTGCAAACCCATAACAAATGGCCCAGGAGGAGAACAAGTCAGGAAAGCAGTTACTCAGGCTGCATTTTCCCAACCTTCCCAGCAGATGGCACTCTTTGGTGACCCATTTCCCACATTCCTACACATTTAAATTGCCTCTCTGTCTCTCAGATGCTGCAGCCCACAAGGCAAGACTGAGGCACACTAGGGGCTGTAGGCCCCAGGGGTGGGGAAAGGGAGCCTAGGGCTGCAGTGGAGCTCAGTCACTCACTGGAGCTTCTCTGTTTGTGGAAATAGTGGGGGAGTGACTGCCCTGGACTTCTGTGCTGATAGGTTAAAAGCTGCAAGACCCAGAGGGCCACCAGCTCCAGCCAGCAGCCTGAAATGGACTGTGCCATGTCCCCTACTCCCTGTCTCTGCCAGCCTGCTGCAGCCAGCTGGATGGGACCTAGATGCACCCAGATCTGCTGCCCTGGAGGGTGGGAGATTGGTGCAGATCAATCTCTTGGCACAGTCTCTGAGTTTGTGGAACCAATGGAGCCACAGGCTCCTGAGCCGCTGCATGGAAAGGCTCCAGGCTGCAGGACTGAGAGGGTCAACTCCACTGCACAACAAGGGACTGCACCACATCTGCCAGTCTTGGGGGTGGGAGATGTGTGACAGGAACCACAGTGGAGATTAGTCTCTCAACACAGTCTCTCAGCTTGTGGGACCAATGGAGATGAGACTCTTATGGAAAGGTTCTAGGCCATGGGAGAGGGTTACCTTTGCTGGTTAAAAATTTGTCCAGAACTGCACATCTGCTGGCCTTGGAGCTGGGGAATGTGTAACTGAGCCTGCAGTGTAGACCAGTCTCTTACTGAGTCTCTCGGCTCATGGGATCAATGAAGCTGCAATCTCCCAAGCTCCTGCATGAAAATGCTGTAGGCTGTGTGACCAACCTTACTGGCCCTCAGTTGGAGCAGGACTCCACCACATCTCACCAGCTGGGGAGAACCTAGCCAACCCACAGCCGCCAGGCTCAGGGAAAAGGAAGGCACCAGATACTGTGGTTGAGCTTACTCACCACAATTTCACAGTCACATTTCTCCATTTTTTTCATCCAGCTTCTCAAATGTTGCAATGGTCTGCCTGTGGTCTCCTGAGTCCCAGAACCACTGCTTTATATAATTCCTGCTTGTTCTCTAAGTGCTTTTGGTGGAGTGAGCTCTGCCCTCCATATTCCATCATCTTCCTAGAATTCTCTGCCCCTTTTATGTCTATTAATTTTTTTGTTAGAGAAGTTGTAGGTTTACAGAAATACCATGACTCTCTATAAAATACAGAATTCCCATATATCACCCAGTTATTAACATTTTGCATTAGCACAGTACGTTCGTTATAATTTTAGTTTGGTATAGTTGCTGAAATGCAATATTCCAGAAATGGGTTGGCTTTTAACAATGGGCATTTATTAGCTTGCAAGCTTACAGTTCTAAAGCCCTGAAAATGTCCAAATCAAGGCATCATCAGATGATGTTTTCTCCCTGAAGACTGGCTACCAGTGATCCTCAACTCCTCTGTCACATGGCAAGGCACATGGCAGGTCTCCTTTTCCCTCCCTTCTCCCCAAGGTTTTGATGCTTTCAGCTTCTGGCTTCATCTGTGCCTTTCTTTCTGAGCTTCTGTATCTTTTCCTCTTTGCTGCTGGTTGCTTCTCTCTCAGCTTCTCTGTATTTCTTCTCTTACAAAGGACTCCAGTAAAAGATTAATACCCACCTGGGGCATGCCTCACCTAAGTAACCTAATCAAAAGGTCCTACCACAATAGGTCTACAAGCACAGGAATGGATTAGCTTTAAGTAAATGATCTTTTCAGGGATACATACAGCTTCAAACCATCACATAAGTATTGAAAGAACATTTTTATATTATTAACTATGATCTATTGATAGAAGGTTTCATTATGTTGTACTATATTTTTTAAATAAGCACTTTATTTAACCAAAAAAATTAAGAAAGCACCTGCAGAAAACCATTTTCTTATTTTTTTTTTAAAAAAAGAAAAAAACCTACAAAGCTTGTAAATTCCAATCAACATTATCAGATATACAACATCTATAAAGAACAAACATCTCCTTCAAAAATATGGACAGAGAGAGAGAGACAGACAGACCACACCCAGCAAATATTGAGGGATTTTGTTATCATTTATTTGTGAAATCCTATGTTTTTCCTTTTAGTATTTATTCTAGTAAAACATATATATGGCAATTCAGTGTTGTTAATTACATACACAATGTTGTGGTACCATCACCACCATCCATTACCAAAACTTTACAACCAACCCCAACAGAAATCTGTATAATTTAATTATTAACTCCCCATTCCCTTCCCAGAAGCCAGTCCTGGTATCCTATATTCTAGATTCTGATTCACTGAGCTTCCTTATTCTAATTATTTCGTGTCAGTGAGATCATACAATATTTGTCCATTTGTATCTGGCTTATTTTGCTCAACATGATGTCTTCAAGGTTCATCCATATTGTCACATGTATCAGTATTTTATTCCTTTTTATGGCTAAATAATATTCCATTGGGTGTATATCACCTTTTGTTTATCCATCAGTTTATGGACTTATCTTGCTTCCATCTTTTAGCATTTCTGAACTATGCCACTAGAAACACTGGTGTCAAAATATCTGGCTGAATCCCAGCTTTCAAGTCTTTGGATATAGACCTAGAAGTGGGATTGTCAGGTCATATGGTAATTCTACACTTAACTTTCTGAGGAACTGTCAGACAGTCTTCTAAGGTAGGTGCACCACTCTACATTCCCATCAATAAAGAATGAGTGTTCCTATTTCTCCACATCTTCTCCCACACTGGTAGTTTTCCATTTTTTAATAGTAGCTATTCTAGTGGGTGTGAAATAGTAACACATTGTGGTTTTATTTTGCATTTCTCAAAAGCTGAATGATCTTTACACATGCTTTTTGGTCTTTTGTATATCCTATTTGCAGAAATCTCTATTCAAGTCTTTTGCTACTTTTTAATGGGATTGTTCATCTTTTTGTTGTTGAGTTGAAGGATTTCTGTATGTATTCTGGATATTAAACACTTATTGGATATGCCGTTTCCAAATATTTTTCAATGTATAAGCTGTGGTTCTACTTTCAAAATGAAGTCCTTAGAGGTGTACAAGTTTTAATATTGATGTTTTTGCTTTAGGTGAAAAGTCTAAGGATCAGTGGCCTAATACCAGGTCCTGAAGAAAACACATGGAAGCCAACAAAAACAAGCCTGATTTAGCTGGGTCTTCCAGCTCTACTTGGTTTAACCTTTCCATAACATCAAATAACCAAAACCATCATCCTACCCAGAGATACCCTATGATATCCATGATATATTTAGAATTTCTGACAAGGGAGAGGGAATGACTGGACAAGGAGTTTAATTTACCCCTAATTTTACAATCTAAATTATACTTGGGTTTTGTTTACTACTCACTATGTTATCTCATGAAGTTGCTATCCTCTGATTACCCAAAAATGTGATCAGAACTTTTCCTCCTTCATTCCCCCAAACACTACTTATGATGGAGTCAGTGTAAACTTATGTAAGTTTCTCACAGCTTTTTAGAGACTGAAGGTTAATGACAGCATGCTATGATACCAGGCATAAATTCACGGTGAAATGTGGTTTCTAAATATCATTGAGCATTCCCATCCAAGGACCACTTATTTTTAACTATGTATCTTCTGGGTTCTGGGTTGAAGACATATTGTTGTTCTCTTTTATCACCCATCCCCATATTCTCTAAAATGCTAGCAAACCAGCAAACATTCCAAATTTGTTTTATTTTATTCTGCAGAATAAGTCAGTTTTGTATTTGAACCAATCATCTCTAAACTATACTAAACCTATAAACCTCTTCCCTCCCACAAAAGGAACCAAACTTTTTCATAATCAAAAATAGCAAAACCCCTGACAGAAATTCATATATCCTCCTAGAAAGAATCATAGTCAATTTCAAAAGAGAAATGTTTTATCCTGCTATGTCCATTGGAATACAACTAATAAAATAAATTAGAAGCAAAGTATACTAGAAAGAGCAATAGGATTAAATTCAGGACCTAGAGTTTACACTAGGCTTTTTCATTGAGAAGCTACATTACTTTAAACAAAGCTTATACCTCTCCGGGTTTCACTTTACTATCCCATCAATAAGTATATAGTTACCATTTATTATGCATTTGTTTAGGTGTAAATAAAAAAAAATAACTCAGGAAAATAAGCAAAATATTAATTTAGTATTAATTTAGCAAATGGGGGTGATTCTTGGTAGTCTTTACGGAACCCCTGTGAGGGAAACTCTGCCATTTGAGGAGGCAGTGCTTAGTGGAGGACAGAAAGACAGGAGTGGAGACAATTTGTTAGATTCATGCTTCAAAGGGGATATTACAACTGGCAACCAGAGTAGATCCCATCCAATATAAAATGTTACCCAGATGACAACCACTGCAGGATGAGTCATCATATTGCAGGAGGAAAGAAAGTTCAGACAATGAAATCACAGATAAAATAAATTCCTTCCTTCATGTTATTCTCAAACAGGAATGATGGGAAAAAGAGAAATAAATGTGAAGATGTGAAATGTGAAAATGGTGAGGAAAAGAAGACCTACTCTAAACAAAGTGAACATAAATTAGTGAGAGAAGGCTCAAATTTCCTTCACCATGATAATAAAGAAACAGGGTAAGAATGCTATAACCAAATTAACACAGTGAACCTCCTTGTCCTGAAACTACCTACAGAGGAGATCCCATTTATAATCAAAAATTTCTCCTATGCAGGGTCTTTCTCAGGGCAAGTTTAATATCTTTGTTCCTCAAGCTGTAGATTAAGGGGTTCATCATGGGAACCACATTAGTGTAAAAGAGAGAAGAGATTTTTCCCTCATTCATAGACCTTTCAGAAGATGGCTGGAGATAAGTAAATGAACATGACCCAAAAAACAGTAAAACAGCTATTATGTGGGAACTGCAGGTGCTGAAGGCTTTGAACCTGCTGTCAGTGGAATTCATGTGCAGGATGCTGGAGAGAATGAATCCATAAGAGATAAAGATGGTGAGACTGGGCACAAAGATATTGATGCTTGCTACAATGAACAACACCAGCTCATTGACATAGGTGCTTGTGCAGGAGAGCTGGAGCACAGGGAGGATGTCACAGAAATAATGGTTGATGGTGTTGGCATCACAGAAGGTCAGTCTCAGCATGCATCCAGTGTGGGTCATAGCAGTAGAAAATGCCATCAAGTATGAACCAAACATAAGGTTGGAACACACTTTAGGGGACATGGCAATGTTATATGAGAGTGGATTACAGATGGCCACATAGCGATCATAGGCCATTGATGTCAGCACGTAGCTCTCAGAGATGGCAAAAAAGCAGAAGAAGTAGAGCTGAGCCATGCACCCCTGGTAGGAGATAATATTCTTCTTCGATATGAAGTTGATCAGCATTTTTGGTGTAAAAACAGAAGAATAACAGAGGTCTGTGAAGGACAGGTTAAAGAGGAAAAAGTACATGGGGGTGTGAAGGTGGGAATTCAGCCCAATTAGAGTTATCAAGCCCAAGTTTCCCAGCATGGTGACCATATACAGTGCTAGGAACAAGAAGAACAGAGGGAGTTGGAGATCTGAGTGGTCTGTTATTCCCACCAGTATGAACTCAGTCACTAAAGAGCCATTTTCAGTAGTCATTCTTCTATGGGGGATCTGTGGGGACAAGAGAATGGACTTATATTAGAGGACCATCCAGATCTTTCCACAACATCTCCACCCACGAGTGGGCTCTACAGTGGGAATGTCTGAGATTAGCCCAACCTGGACCCATAGAAGCTGCCTTTATCCCTGGTAGCAAAAACATCAATTTACCCTTATTAGAGTCCTTAAAACTAATTATATTAAATAACTCTCACAACTTACCCCACAGTGTGAAGACAAGTGCTGCCACAGGAAAACATGACAGCTGGAAAAACCAAAGGACAAAAGAGAAGGAAGAGGTTGATGTCGAAGAGGCGGGGCAAGATGGCAGACTGGTGAGCTGTATGTTTTAGTTACTCCTCCAGGAAAGTAGGTAAAAAGCCAGGAACTGCGTGGACTGGACACCACAGAGCAATCTGTCTTTGGGCATACTTCATACAACACTCATGAAAACGTGGAACTGCTGAGATCACCGAAATCTGTAAGTTTTTGCGGCCAGGGGACCCGCGCCCCTCCCTGCCAGGCTCAGTCCCGGGGGAGGAGGGGCTGTCAGCTCCAGGAAGGAGAAGGGAGAATTGCAGTGGCTGCTCTCATCGGAAACTCATTCTACTGATTCAAACTCCAACCATAGATAGACTGAGGCCAGACACCAGAGACTCTGAGAGCAGCCAGCCCAGCAGAGAGGAGACGGGCATAGAAGGAAAACAACACGAGAAGCTCCAAAGTAAAAGCAGAGGATTTTTGGAGTTCTGGTGAACACAGAAAGGGGAAGGGCGGAGATCAGGCCTTGAGGCGCATATGCAAATCCCGAAGCAAGGCTGATCTCTCTGCCCAGGGCACCTTTCCTTAATGGCCCTGGTTGCTTTGTCTATTAGCATTTCAATAACCCATTAGATCTCTGAGGAGGGCCGTTTTTTGTTTTTTTGTTTTTTTTTTTAAATCCTTTTTGCTTTTCCTAAAACAATTACTCTAAGAAGCTCAATACAGAAAGCTTCAAAGAATTGAAATTTGGGCACGTCAAGTCAAGAGCAGAAATAAGAGAGCTCTGAGACAAAAGGCAATAATCCAGTGGCTGAGAAAATTCACTAAACAACACAACTTCCCAAGAAAAGGGGGGTGTCCGCTCACAGCCACCATCCTGGTGGACAGGAAACACTCCTGCCCATCGCCAGCCCCATAGCCCAGAGCTGCCCCAGACAACCCAGTGTGACGGAAGTGCTTCAAATAACAGGCACACACCACAAAACTGGGCGTGGACATTAGCCTTCCCTGCAACCTCAGCTGAATGTCCCAGAGCTGGGAAGGGGGAGCAGTGTGAATTAACAGAGCCCCATTCAGCCATCATTTGAGCAGACTGGGAGCCTCCCAACACAGCCCAGCAGCCCAGAACTGCCCTGGGGGGACGGCACTCACCTGTGACATAGCACAGTCATCCCTCAACAGAGGACCCGGGGTGCACAGCCTGGAAGAGGGGCCCACTTGCAAGTCTCAGGAGCCATACGCCAATACCAAAGACTTGTGGGTCAGTGGCAGAGACAAACTGTGGCAGGACTGAACTGAAGGATTAGACTATTGCAGCAGCTTTAAAACTCTAGGATCATCAGGGAGATTTGATTGTTAGGGCCACCCCCCCTCCCCGACTGCCCAGAAACACGCCCCACATACAGGGCAGGCAACACCAACTACACACGCAAGCTTGGGACACCAATTGGGCCCCACAAGACTCACTCCCCCACTCACCAAAAAGGCTAAGCAGGGGAGATCTGGCTTGTGGAGAACAGGTGGCTCGTGGACGCCACCTGCTGGTTAGTTAGAGAAAGTGTACTCCACGAAGCTGTAGATCTGATAAATTAGAGATAAGGACTTCAACTGGTCTACAAACCCTAAAAGAACCCTATCAAGGACAGCAAATGCCACGAGGCCAAAAACAACAGAAAATTATAAAGCATATGAAAAAACCAGACGATATGGATAACCCAAGCCCAAGCACCCAAATCAAAAGACCAGAAGAGACACACCTAGAGCAGCTACTCAAAGAACTAAAGATGAACAATGAGACCCTAGTACGGGATATGAAGGAAATCAAGAAGACCCTAGAAGAGCATAAAGAAGACATTGCAAGACTAAATAAAAAAATGGATGATCTTATGGAAATTAAAGAAACTGTTGACCAAATTAAAAAGATTCTGGACACTCATAGTACAAGACTAGAGGAAGTTGAACAACGAATCAGTGACCTGGAAGATGACAGAATGGAAAATGAAAGCATAAAAGAAAGAATGGGGAAAAAAATTGAAAAACTCGAAATGGACCTCAGGGATATGATAGATAATATGAAGCGTCCGAATATAAGACTCATTGGTGTCCCAGAAGGGGAAGAAAAGGGTAAAGGTCTAGGAAGAGTATTCAAAGAAATTGTTGGGGAAAACTTCCCAAATCTTCTAAACAACATAAATACACAAATCATAAATGCTCAGCGAACTCCAAATAGAATAAATCCAAAAAAACCCACTCCGAGACATATACTGATCACACTGTCAAACATAGAAGAGAAGGAGGAAGTTCTGAAAGCAGCAAGAGAAAAGCAATTCACCACATACAAAGGAAACAGCATAAGACTAAGTAGTGACTACTCAGCAGCCACCATGGAGGCGAGAAGGCAATGGCACGATATATTTAAAATTCTGAGAGAGAGGAATTTCCAGCCAAGAATACTTTATCCAGCAAAGCTCTCCTTCAAATTTGAGGGAGAGCTTAAATTTTTCACAGACAAAGAAATGCTGAGAGAATTTGCTAACAAGAGACCTGCCCTACTGGAGATACTAAAGGGAGCCCTACAGACAGAGAAACAAAGACAGGACAGAGAGACTTGGAGAAAGGTTCAGTACTAAAGAGATTCGGTATGGGTACAATAAAGGATATTAATAGAGAGAGGGAAAAATATGGCAAACATAATCCAAAGGATAAGATGGCCGATTCAAGAAATGCCTTCACGGTTTTAACGTTGAATGTAAATGGATTAAACTCCCCAATTAAAAGATATAGATTCGCAGAATGGATCAAAAAAAATGAACCATCAATATGTTGCATACAAGAGACTCATCTTAGACACAGGGACACAAAGAAATTGAAAGTGAAAGGATGGAAAAAAATATTTCATGCAAGCTACAGCCAAAAGAAAGCAGGTGTAGCAATATTAATCTCAGATAAAATAGACTTCAAATGCAGGGATGTTTTGAGAGACAAAGAAGGCCACTACATACTAATAAAAGGGGCAATTCAGCAAGAAGAAATAACAATCGTAAATGTCTATGCACCCAATCAAGGTGCCACAAAATACATGAGAGAAACATTGGCAAAACTAAAGGAAGCAATTGATGTTTTCCACAATAATTGTGGGAGACTTCAACACATCACTCTCTCCTATAGATAGATCAACCAGACAGAAGACCAATAAGGAAATTGAAAACCTAAACAATCTGATAAATGAATTAGATTTAACAGACATCTACAGGACATTACATCCCAAATCACCAGGATACACATACTTTTCTAGTGCTCACGGAACTTTCTCCAGAATAGATCATATGCTGGGACATAAAACAAGCCTCAATAAATTTAAAAAGATTGAAATCATTCAAAGCACATTCTCTGACCACAATGGAATACAATTAGAAGTCAATAACCATCAGAGACTTAGAAAATTCACAAATACCTGGAGGTTAAACAACACACTCCTAAACAATCAGTGGGTTAAAGAAGAAATAGCAAGAGAAATTGCTAAATATATAGAGACGAATGAAAATGAGAATACAACATACCAAAACCTATGGGATGCAGCAAAAGCAGTGCTAAGGGGGAAATTTATAGCACTAAATGCATATATTAAAAAGGAAGAAAGAGCCAAAATCAAAGAACTAATGGATCAACTGAAGAAGCTAGAAAATGAACAGCAAACCAATCCTAAACCAAGTAGAAGAAAAGAAATAACAAGGATTAAAGCAGAAATAAATGACATAGAGAACAAAAAAACAATAGAAAGGATAAATATCACCAAAAGTTGGTTCTTTGAGAAGATCAACAAGATTGACAAGCCCCTAGCTAGACTGACAAAATCAAAAAGAGAGAAGACCCATATAAACAAAATAATGAATGAAAAAGGTGACATAACTGCAGATCCTGAAGAAATTAAAAAAATTATAAGAGGATATTATGAACAACTGTATGGCAACAAACTGGATAATGTAGAAGAAATGGACAATTTCCTGGAAACATATGAACAACCTAGACTGACCAGAGAAGAAATAGAAGACCTCAACCAACCCATCACAAGCAAAGAGATCCAATCAGTCATCAAAAATCTTCCCACAAATAAATGCCCAGGGCCAGATGGCTTCACAGGGGAATTCTACCAAACTTTCCAGAAAGAACTGACACCAATCTTACTCAAACTCTTTCAAAACATTGAAAAAAATGGAACACTACCTAACTCATTTTATGAAGCTAACATCAATCTAATACCAAAACCAGGCAAAGATGCTACAAAAAAGGAAAACTACCGGCCAATCTCCCTAATGAATATAGATGCAAAAATCCTCAACAAAATACTTGCAAATCGAATCCAAAGACACATTAAAAAAATCATACACCATGACCAAGTGGGGTTCATTCCAGGCATGCAAGGATGGTTCAACATCAGAAAAACAATCAATGTATTACAACACATTAAAAACTCGAAAGGGAAAAATCAATTGATCATCTCAATAGATGCTGAAAAATCATTTGACAAAATCCAACATCCCTTTTTGATAAAAACACTTCAAAAGGTAGGAATTGAAGGAAACTTCCTCAACATGATAAAGAGCATAGATGAAAAACCCACAGCCAGCATAGTACTCAATGGTGAGAGACTGAAAGCCTTCCCTCTAAGATCAGGAACAAGACAAGGATGCCCGCTGTCACCACTGTTATTCAACATTGTGCTGGAAGTGCTAGCCAGGGCAATCCGGCAAGACAAAGAAATAAAAGGCATCCAAATTGGAAAAGAAGAAGTAAAACTGTCATTGTTTGCAGATGATATGATCTTATATCTAGAAAACCCTGAGAAATCAACGATACACCTACTAGAGCTAATAAACAAATTTAGCAAAGTAGTGGGATACAAGATCAATGCACATAAGTCAGTAATGTTTCTATATGCTAGAAATGAACAAACCGAAGAGACACTCAAGAAAAAGATACCATTTTCAATAGCAACTAAAAAAATCAAGTACCTAGGAATCAACTTAACCAAAGATGTAAAAGACCTATACAAAGAAAACTACATAACTCTACTAAAAGAAATAGAAGGGGACCTTAAAAGATGGAAAAATATTCCATGTTCATGGATAGGAAGGCTAAATGTCATTAAGATGTCAATTCTACCCAAACTCATCTACAGATTCAATGCAATCCCAATCAAAATTCCAACAACCTACTTTGCAGACTTGGAAAAGCTAGTTATCAAATTTATTTGGAAAGGGAAGATGCCTCGAATTGCTAAAGACACTCTAAAAAAGAAAAACGAAGTGGGAGGACTTACACTCCCTGACTTTGAAGCTTATTATAAAGCCACAGTTGCCAAGACAGCATGGTACTGGCACAAAGATAGACATATAGATCAATGGAATCGAATTGAGAATTCAGAGATAGACCCTCAGATCTATGGCCGACTGATCTTTGATAAGGCCCCCAAAGTCACCGAACTGAGCCATAATGGTCTTTTCAACAAATGGGGCTGGGAGAGTTGGATATCCATATCCAAAAGAATGAAAGAGGACCCCTACCTCACCCCCTACACAAAAATTAACTCAAAATGGACCAAAGATCTCAATATAAAAGAAAGTACCATAAAACTCCTAGAAGATAATGTAGGAAAACATCTTCAAGACCTTGTATTAGGAGGCCACTTCCTAGACTTTACACCCAAAGCACAAGCAACAAAAGAGAAAATAGATAAATGGGAACTCCTCAAGCTTAGAAGTTTCTGCACCTCAAAGGAATTTCTCAAAAAGGTAAAGAGGCAGCCAACTCAATGGGAAAAAATTTTTGGAAACCATGTATCTGACAAAAGACTGATATCTTGCATATACAAAGAAATCCTACAACTCAATGACAATAGTACAGACAGCCCAATTATAAAATGGGCAAAAGATATGAAAAGACAGTTCTCTGAAGAGGAAATACAAATGACCAAGAAACACATGAAAAAATGTTCAGCTTCACTAGCTATTAGAGAGATGCAAATTAAGACCACAATGAGATACCATCTAACACCGGTTAGAATGGCTGCCATTAAACAAACAGGAAACTACAAATGCTGGAGGGGATGTGGAGAAATTGGAACTCTTATTCATTGTTGGTGGGACTGTATAATGGTTCAGCCACTCTGGAAGTCAGTCTGGCAGTTCCTTAGAAAACTAGATATAGAGCTACCATTCGATCCAGCGATTGCACTCCTCGGTATATACCCGGAAGATCGGAAAGCAGTGACACGAACAGATATCTGCACGCCAATGTTCATAGCAGCATTATTCACAATTGCCAAGAGATGGAAACAACCCAAATGTCCTTCAACAGATGAGTGGATAAATAAAATGTGGTATATACACACGATGGAATACTACGCGGCAGTAAGAAGGAACGATCTGGTGAAACATATGACAACATGGATGAACCTTGAAGACATAATGCTGAGCGAAATAAGCCAGGCACAAAAAGAGAAATATTATATGCTACCACTAATGTGAACTTTGAAAAATGTAAAACAAATGGTTTATAATGTAGAATGTAGGGGAACTAGCAGTAGAGAGCAATTAAGGAAGGGGGAACAATAATCCAGGAAGAACAGATAAGCTATTTAACGTTCTGGGGATGCCCAGAAATGACTATGGTCTGTTAATTTCTGATGGTTGTAGTAGGAACAAGTTCACTGAAATGTTGCTATATTATGTAACTTTCTTGGGGTAAAGTAGGAACATGTTGGAAGTTAAGCAGTTATCTTAGGTTAGTTGTCTTTTCCTTACTCCCTTGCTATGGTCTCTTTGAAATGCTCTTTTATTGTATGTTTGTTTTCTTTTTAACTTTTTTTTCATACAGGTGATTTGAAAAAAGAAGGGAAAGTTAAAAAAAAAAAAAAAAAAAAAAAAGAAAAAAGACAAACAAGGGGAAAAAAAAAAAAAAAAGATGTAGTGCCCCCCTTGAGGAGCCTGTGGAGAATGCAGGGGTATTCGCCTACCCCACCTCCATGGTTGCTAACATGACCACAGACATAGGGGACTGGTGGTTTGATGGGCTGAGCCCTCTACCATAAGTTTTACCCTTGGGAAGACGGTTGCTGCAAAGGAGAGGCTAGGCCTCCCTGTATTTGTGCCTAAGAGTCTCCTCCTGAATGCCTCTTTGTTGCTCAGATGTGGCCCTCTCTCTCTGGCTAAGCCAACTTGAAAGGTGAAATCACTGCCCTCCCCCCTACGTGGGATCAGACACCCAGGGAAGTGAATCTCCCTGGCAACGTGGAATATGACTCCCAGGGAGGAATGTAGACCTGGCACCGTGGGACGGAGAACATCTTCTTGACCAAAAGGGGGATGTGAAAGGAAATGAAATAAGCTTCAGTGGCAGAGAGATTCCAAAAGGAGCCGAGAGGTCACTCTGGTGGGCACTCTTATGCACACTTTAGACAACCCTTTTTAGGTTCTAAAGAATTGGGGTAGCTGGTGGTGGATACCTGAAACTATCAAACTACAACCCAGAACCCATGAATCTCGAAGACAGTTGTATAAAAATGTAGCTTATGAGGGGTGACAATGGGATTGGGAAAGCCATAAGGACCAAACACCACTTTGTCTAGTTTATGGATGGATGTGTAGAAAAGTAGGGGAAGGAAACAAACAGACAAAGGTACCCAGTGTTCTTTTTTACTTCAATTGCTCTTTTTCACTCTAATTATTATTCTTGTTATTTTTGTGTGTGTGCTAATGAAGGTGTCAGGGATTGATTTAGGTGATGAATGTACAACTATGTAATGGTACTGTAAACAATCGAAAGTACAATTTGTTTTGTATGACTGCGTGGTATGTGAATATATCTCAATAAAATGATGATTAAAAAAAAAAAAAAAAAATGTAGCTTATGAGGGGTGACAATGGGATTGGGAAAGCCATAAGGACCAAACACCACTTTGTCTAGTTTATGGATGGATGTGTAGAAAAGTAGGGGAGGGAAACAGACAGACAAAGGTACCCAGTGTTCTTTTTTACTTCAATTGCTCTTTTTCACTCTAATTATTATTCTTGTTATTTTTGTGTGTGTGCTAATGAAGGTGTCAGGGATTGATTTAGGTGATGAATGTACAACTATGTAATGGTACTGTAAACAATCGAAAGTACAATTTGTTTTGTATGACTGCGTGGTATGTGAATATATCTCAATAAAATGATGATTTAAAAAAAAAAAAAAAAAAAAAAAAAGAGAAGGAAGATGGTCCAGGACAGAATCTTTCTCTCTCAGAATCTTTCTCTCTCATCTCACCATCTCTTCTTTCACATGGACACTCTCCTCAGCAGTAAAACTGGATGAACAGGCCCTGGCAACGTGGAGTTGCACTGTTGGTGTGGGAACCATGAACATTCTTTTTAATTGAAAACTAAGAGACATTTGACCAGATGTCCAGCAGCTGCCCCAAGTCAAAGAGTAAAGGCCATTTCTAGAGAAGAGAGAGTTGCCTCCCTGGAGCGGGAACCTACACACTGAAATATGAGAACACACCGAGATAATATCTCTGAAAATCCCCTGCTCTCCCCTCAAACAGATTCTTCCACCTGATTCACTTGCATGTCAGGACTACACAATATGGGAGACAAAGCAGCATTTCTTGACCCCTGGATTTCCATCTCAAAATAAGGAGGACATGTACAAATGAAACTCAGGAACTCACCATCTTTAGGTCAAAAAACCTCTGACCTTCCTGTTTGCTATCTTTTCTCCAGGTGACTTTCTAAGAGCAATTTTAAGATTTTATTACCTTGGATTCTAAGAGGATGCATACCAGACTTCATTTCCAGTATGCCCTGAAAATCATTAAGAGCTACAGATCATATCTTCTGATTTTACTAGTGAGCCTCTGAAACATCAGGTAAAAAATGAACATTCTTTACCAAAGATGTAGAATATTTAAGGATTTAACAAAATAGCACACTTGGTTATAAATAGGTTAGAAACTTGCTCAGTCTCCTCTCCAGGGAAAAAGAGTCTGTAATAGGGGAATAAGGGGACTGTATTTTACTATGACATGTCTTTAGTACCTAAGGGACTCAATATTCCCCAATGCAGAGCTAAAATGGAACTCCCATATCCCTACCATCTTCATCTCTGAACGAAATCTGCAATTGTATTCTCTTCTTTCCTTCTTTCTTCCACATTTAAATTGTTATTTCCACATGGGTTCTACCCACCTTTATTTCTTTATTAGAATATTCTCAAGGTTTACAGTAACTGACTTCAGTTATTGTCTCTTCTGGGATATTTACAAATGATTTTTAATGCACTGCCTTCCTTCCAATGTCTTTATTTCTGAACACCTAATGGAAATTTTTACCTGAATGTCCCTTGGGTTCTTAAACATGACTTTTCAGTAACTGCAGTCATCAATTTCTTCTCCTAATAAAAGTTAAGAATTTAGGTTCTGGAGTTAAAAGGTGTGTGTGTGTTGCCTAAATCCTTAACTGGTATCTAAAATATTGGGTAAGTTACCAATTCTTTCTGCATCAGAGTTTGTAAGATAGGCATGGGAATAATTGCTTATCTTTCATTATGTTGTGATGTTTAGTTGAGTTGGTATAAGTCAAATGCTTAAAATGATGCATGACGTATGGTAAATATTTAGTAAAATTCACCTGTCACAATTTAAGTTCTCATACCCTCCAGTAGAAGACCCATCACAACACTCATCAGACAACATTCTTTTCCTTTTAATTTCTATGTTCTTCTATAAACTAAAAGCTCTGTAAGCACAAAGACCAATTCTGTCTTGTTTACTACTTTCCTCCTGTTAGTAAGTCCAGTACAGGGTAATAGTAAGGACTAAATACTATCTGTTTAAATTATGTTTTCCTTTGCTTGAGAACCTTCAGAATATTTTCACATACCTCACATTCTAAGGAACAGAATCTAATAAGACAATGTCCTCCTCCCATTCCCACAGCTACTACCCAAATTTAGGAACTTCTTAGGTTTCAGCTGACCTGTATTACCGAACTGTAGCAACTTCTAACCATTAGTTTAGAATTTCCCACATACTCTAATTCAGCCATCCACACTGCTATTAACATAATCTCTGACAATGAAACTCTGTCTCTTCCTAGCTCAGGATCTTTCAGTATTTTTCTATTACCTACTGAATATTTGAAGCATGTAATAAAAATGTAAATCTCCAAAACGATCATTCTGCCTTGATGAAACTTTAAGAAGCATTTGAGTCAGAGTGGAAGCAATGAAAGATACATTCTCATTCATTTAAATACTTTCAACACACAAAGAATTGTGCAAAATCTGAACTTCCTCATGAAGTAGAAGTAACAGAATTTTGGAGAATATTTACATTTCAGAGGAAACATAAGTATAATCAACAATGAACACCAGCCAGGTGAAATAGATGATATTTTAAATTTAATTTTCAATTTGCATGAACTTCTCATCATAATTAATTGCAGATTTTCTCACTGTTTATAAAAATGGATCAAATATAATCCAAGATATTTATCTATTAACATAATGTAATTTTTAAATTTTTTATTTCATTAATTACCTGTAACCAGTAGTACCACTTAGAAAGTGTCTACCTTTGAGTTATCGAATGCTCAATTAAAAACTCATTTAAATAGGAGCTTATTTTTCTCACATGACAATAAATCTGGAGGTAGAGCGAACAGTGTTGGTTAAACAACTCAACTCTCATCAAGGTGCCAGGCCCATCCATTCCATTGTCCTCAATCTCTTGGACTTATACCTCAGACTTGTCACCTCAGGGTCACAAAATGTCAGTCACAGCTCCAAGAATCACATCTTCACACAACTATATCCAAAGAAGAGAGCAAGATAATTGGGGGGAAAAAAAAAAGAATTCCCCTCACATGCTTTTTCATGTATATGATGAAGTAAATTTTCTACAGAAGCCAATACATGACTTCCCCTTACGTTCCTTCAGTCAGAGTTATGTCATTTGGCCAATCTTTGCTGCAAGAAAAACTGGAAAAATCAATTATCTCCCATGTATAGCCTCTATCTTGAAAAGAAGATTCTGACATAAGGTAGCAAGTGGAGGTACTAGAATGGTCTAACACAATAAAGAGGCTTGTTAAATATGTTCATACAAGGAAATTATGTTTACTCACTTAAGGTATATAATACATTTGATTTTTTGTTAAGTAGCTTTGCTCTTTAAAGCTTTAAATTAATGAACCTGACTCAGGATAATCAACTCATCATAGAAATATATAAGCATGTGTACATAAAAAATAAAAATACACATATGAATGTATATATTTACACACAAACTATTTATAAATAATGAAGAGAGATGCATCAAGCTATATTTCCAAAGGGAAAGTTTCCATGGTAGTCAAATAGCAACAGATTCTCTTAGCCCTTTGAAACACCTCAAAATAAGAAATGCCTACTAACACAAAGGAATGATTTGTACTACCACGATTAAGGTGAATTTTTTATGAGGGGAGAAAGATCTATGAACATAAAGAGATGGAACAGATAAATGGGCAGTGAGTTTCTGAAGCACAGGAGAAAAGATTAATTATTCTCAAATTTCAATTTTAGGTTTTTGCTTTTTTTGTTTTTTTTTGTTGTTGTTTGGAAGCTTCTTCTTTGCTTCTACCTCTTATTTAGGAAATACTCAATATATCATATACAATACTGAAAGTGCTATATGCACTAAATTAAAGAAAATGAAAATTCATGACGCAGCCTAGTATATAAGGATCTAAAGATAAGAAAAATTAATGACATGAACTGAATTTTTAAATCCCCCTAGTAACTCCACAAGTGCCTGCGATTTGATAAAAGAGACTCTAGGCCCTCTTCGTGGGCATCCTTGCACCAATCCTGGCTGTCAATCTGAATGCAATTCTGAATGAAGACAATAAAGCTTCAAATAAGAGTTAGGATTAGGATGTATTAAGAGATGTCTATCCTGACTGTGTTTCTCTCATAGAACTAAAGTTGGAGAAACAAAAAAGGGGATCTGTCAAGTCATCATTTATGGGACAAGTTCTTTTAAATTTCCAGCTCCTGTCCAAAACCAAGTTAGCCTTGTCTGAATGCATTTCTTTCCTTTGCTCAACTTGCTACAGTTTGAAATTTATGAATAGATCAAAAGCATGAAAATGCTAAATGTAATGCTTAATAACAATGACATTTCTGGAGAGTTGGACTCAGAAATATGTCCTAGCAATTCCCACAATCTGGCTGTACATGTATTATTTCAAGAGAAGTGCAGAAAGATGAGTTTACACCCTTGTGGATATTGGCTGTCCAATCAAAGATGCACTTACCGAGAACTTTTTTTTCTCCTGTGAGAGATTGCTAGATAAATTATATACCTGACCAAGAAAATCAATCATGCCATAGAAGAGAGGGAACTCGGTCCTCAGGGAAGTGACATCTTAAAAATGGCAATTGTGCTAAAAGAAGTTCCTTCCCCAAAATAACTACACTATGAAATATAAATCTGTGTATAGTTTCTGTATAAATAAATATAATGACGTGTGTGTGTGTGTATATCACATGCCATGATTGGATCCTATTAAAAAGATATTAGTCTAATTATAAAATTAAAGAATTATTATAAATTGTAATATGGTGGGAGAAAAACTTGGTAATCATTTGAATTCTCCTTTCACTTTCCCCTACTTCTCTCACTGTGAGGAAAATTTGAGTTCTCTAGAGGTATGTTAAGATCCAGTGAAATTTCAATAGAGAAGAAGCCATATCCTCTTTCTTCAAAAGCTTTATTTTTCTTGCTGTGTGTGATTAGAGATGATGAAAGCAGTAGTTTAAAAGCATCTATATTCATCCCAACATCATTTTTAACTATTAATGAGTTAGATGAAAAGCCCAAAAGAAATGTGGCCGGCACAGTGTACAACTCATACAAACAATACGTGAAAGAAAAAAAAAATATATAAACGGCATACAATTGAGAATACAAAATTAACTCATATATTTATTGTCATTTAATGTTTAATAAGGATGCCAGGCAATACAAAGAGAAAAGAATAGTCTTCAAATATGTTGTTGGAACAAAGGAGTGAACATGGATCCTATGTCAGTCAATATAAAATTATTAACATAAAATAAATCACAGATTTAAATGCATAAGAAATAAAACCATAAAATTCTTAGAAGAAAAGTAATTTTAAAGGAGAAAAGTTAACTTTCATAACATTAGGTTACAGAAATGCTTTCTTAGATATGACATGATAAGCACAAACAACAAAGGAAGAACAGATAAATTTGATAAAGTTATTCTTCAAACATACCAAAAAAGTGAAATAGCATATCACATAATGGAAGAAAATACTTGCAAATCACATATCTGACAATGGCCTAGTATACAGAAATACAAAGAACTCAAACTCAATAATAAAATGAAAATTACCCAATATAAAAATGGGTGAAATATCTGATTAGATATATCTCTAGTAAAGATATACTTACGGCCAATAAGCATGTGAAAAGATGCTCAAATGACTAGTAATCAAGGAAATACAAATCTAAAACATGATGAGATGTAACTTCAAACCCACTAGGATGGCTATAATAACAACAACAACAAACAACAAATGTTGGTCAGGATCCAGACAAATCGGAGCCCTCACACACTGCTGGTGCAGCCACTAGGGTAAAGAGTCTGGCAATTCTTCAAAATGGTAGACAAAGAATTTCCATATGACACAGCAATTTCATTCCTAGGCATATATCCAAGAAAAATGAAACAAAACATCCACGAATAAACTTACACAAGAATGTTTACAGCATACTTATTCATTGAAATCACCAACTGTCCTTCAACTAATGGATAAATGGTTTGTGTCATAGCCATATAATGGAATATCATTCAGCAATAAAAAGGAATGAACTACTGACACATGCTGCAACCTCGATGGACCTTGAAAACATTACTGTGATTGGAAAAAAATTTTGTCACAAAAGAACATATTGGACTATCTCATTCAGATGAAATTTCACAATAGACAAATCTATAGAAAGTGAAAGATTGCTGGTTGCCTAGGGCTGAGCAGATGAAAGGAGACAGGAGTAATAGGTGATGAAAATATTCTAAAATTGGTTGTGGGAATGATTGCACAGTCCTGTAAATAAAGTAAAAAACACTGAATTGTACACTTTAATGAATGAGTTGTAAGGTATATGAATTATATCTCAACAAGCTGTTAAACCAGCTATTTTAAATAGCAAAATTTAAAACAGCACCAAAAACATGAAATACTCAGGTATGAATATAATGAAATATGTGCATAATCTGTACACCACAGAGTGTAAAATGCTAATGAAAATAATCAAAGACTACATATAAATGGAAGGATAAACTATGTTTATGAATTGGAAGATTCACATGTCCCTGCTTCTTAACAGATACACATCCTATGCATTGTATTCAACTCCCGGCAGGATGTTTTACAGAAAGCTGATCTCAAATTTAAATGTAGGGAGAACCTAAGATGGTGGCTAGGTGATACAGGGCAAAAAAAACACCTCTGTGAAAAATACTAGATAAAAACCAGAAAGTGACCCAGAACACCACTTCCAGAGTAGCACCAGCCAGACAAGGTCTGCTAAATCCATAGGGAACGTGCATTTGGTGAAACCAGGAGTCTGCATTCTGAAATGAGTGAGTGAGTCAGCTGAGAGTCCCTTGGCCATGCTGCGGTGTGGGGAAACAGTGGGTTGGTGTGGTTGGAGATGGACTAGTTCTTTAAAAAAAAAGTGAAGCCCAGGAGCAGCTACAGATACAACGGGAGCGGGCTGGGCTAATGCCTCAGTGTCAGGCATGGAGGATACCCCTTCCCACACCCACTGCTGATTGTCTTGGGTCCAGGGGAGCAAAGAGCAGCCAAAAGGAGAAAAAAAATGCATGACTTGCAGCCATCTCCCCAGCGGGGGTGGGGGGGACGCTCCTGCCCGGGGCCAAACCCACAGCACAGAGCCACACCAAGAAACCCAGCATGACAAGGAGTCTTCCCCGCAGCACCGCTCACACACCACAATATTGGCAGTGGACAGTGGCCTTCAATACATCCATAGCTGACTGTCCCACAGCTGGGAGGGTGGAGCTGTGCAGAAAGGGGGAAGTTAATGCATCCCATTCAACCACCCTGAAGTGGGCTGGGAATGCCCCTGCACAGCCCGGCGTCCCAGGGCTTCCCTGGAGTCCGGTACACACTTGTGATGTGGCACGGCCCTCCCTCCCTCAGCAGAGGTCCTGGAAGAGCACAGCAGGGAAGGGGGAACCACTTGGAAATCCCAGGGAACCTACGCTAATACCAAGGACTTTTGGGCCAGTGGCAAAGAACAGCCTTAAATCTCCAGAACACCTGGGAGGTCAGATTATTAAAGCTGCCTTTCTTCCCTAACCACTCAGACACATACCCCTCATTCAGGGCAGGCAGTATTGACAACACACCCAAATTACGTGCACCAATTGGACCCCACAGGAATCAGATCCCCACACACCACAAAGTTGGGGAGAACTGACTTGAGGGGAATAGGTGACTCACAGACGCCATCTGCTGGTTACAGAAAGTGTACACCACCAAGCTGCAATTCTGACAAATTAAAGATCAAGTAAAGCAAATGCCAAGAGGCCAAAAACAACAGAAAATCTTAAAGCATATGATATAACCAGATGATATGGAGAACCCAAACCCAAACATCCAAATCAAAAGATCAGAAGACACACAGTACTTGGCGCAATTAATCAAAGAACTACAGACACGCAGTGAGAGCATGGCACAGGATATAAAGGACATGAAGAAGAGCACGGCACAGGATATAAAAGACATAAAGAAGACCCTAGAAGAGCATAAAGAATATATTACAAGAGTAAATAAAAAAATAGAAGATCTTATGGAAATTAAAGAAACTGTAGGCCAAATTAAAAAGACTCTGGATACTCATAAGATTAGAGGAAGCTGAACAACTCAGTCTCCTCGAGGACCACAGAACAGAAAATGAAAGAACAAAAGAAAGAATGGGGAAAAAAATACAGAAATCAAAACGGATCTCAGGGATGTGATAGATAAAACATCCAAATTTAAGACTCATTGGTGTCCCAGAAGGGGAATGTGCCTCACCCAGCTGTGGGTGGTGACTTCGGTGGGATACTCCTATGGAGGTGTGACTCCACCCATTCAGGGTGGGCCTTGATCAGTGGAGCCATATAAAACATGCTGACTCAAAGAGACTGAACGCAGTGCAGCTGTGAGTGATGTTATTTGAAGAGGAGCAAGCTTGCTAGAGAGGAATGTCCTGGGAGAAGCCATTTTGAAACCAGAACTTTGGAGCAGACGCCAGCCATGTGCCTTCCCAGCTAACAGAGGTTTTCCGGACACTATTTGCCATCCTCCAGTGAAGGTACCCGATTACTGATGTGTTACTTTGGATACTTTATGGCCTTAAGACTGTAACTGTATAGCCAAATAAACCCCCTTTTTATAAAAGCCAATCCATCTCTGGTGTTTTGCATTCCGCAGCATTAGCAAACTAGAACAGCCACTAACCAAAAAGACAAAGCATGAAAGGACCTCATGTTGACCACTGACCTCCTGACCCAGCGGAGATGCATGATCACCCCTCACAAAAATACAGGTGGCCCTTCACCTCCATCAAATTTCTGCACTACAATTAAAAAAAAAAAGTCAAAAGACCCACCCATTCTGCCACAAACCCCTCACTCTCAGGGCTCTACCTCAGCCAAGGAGGCCCAACACATTGTTGTGTTTGGGGCTTTGAGTGACAGTTTCCTCTTGGCTCAATCTACATAAAAAATAAGACTTACACACTGTGTAATATTTAAACAGGTTAATTCAAACAGCACTCTTACAAAAATAGCGACAGAACATTTCAGCATCATGGATAACTTTCAGTCATTGGGATATACAACTGACTGACTGAGGGTCTCTGCCTCTAAATACAGGTAGACTAAATACAAGTATAAGAAAGTGGTGATTCCCCCAAATTCTAAGAGTCTCTCCAGACAGAGTCCCTCCTGGTGAGTCAGGTGTAAAACCTCTGACTGTAAAATGCCCAAGACACCTACATGCTTCCTTTTTTACTCCCTTAAGAGTGCTGCTTTAGGGAGGCGGGTCAAGATGGCGGACTGGTGAGCTGTATGTTTTAGTTACTCCTCCAGAAAAGTAGGTAGAAAGCCAGGAACTGCGTGGACTGGACACCACAGAGCAATCTGACTTTGGGCATACTTCATACAATACTCCTGAAAATGTCGAACTGCTGAGATCAGCGAAATCTGTAAGTTTTTGCGGCCAGGGGACCCGCGCCCCCCCCTGCCAGGCTCAGTCCCGTGGGAGGAGGGACTGTCAGCTCCGGGAAGGAGAAGGGAGAACTGCAGCGGCAGCCCTTATCGGAAACTCATTCTACTGATCCAAACTCCAACCATAGATAGACTGAGACCAGACACCAGAGAATCTGAGAGCAGCCAGCCCAGGAGAGAGGAGACAGGCATAGAAAAAAAAACAACACGAAAAACTCCAAAATAAAAGCGGAGGATTTTTGGAGTTCTGGTGAACATAGAAAGGGGAAGGGCGGAGCTCAGGCCCTGAGGCGCATATGCAAATCCCGAAGAAAAGCTGATCTCTCTGCCCTGTGGACCTATCCTTAATGGCCCTGGTTGCTTTGTCTCTTAGCATTTCAATAACCCATTAGCTCTCTGAGGAGGGCCCTTTCTATTTTTTTTTTTTTAATCCTTTTTTCTTTTTCTAAAACAATTACTCTAAGAAGCCCAATACAGAAAGCTTCAAAGACTTGCAATTTGGGCAGGTCAACTCAAGAGCAGAACTAAGAGAGCTCTGAGACAAAAGGCAATAATCCAGTGGCTGAGAAAATTCACTAAACAACACAACTTCCCAAGAAAAGGGGGGTGTCCGCTCACAGCCACCATCCTGGTGGACAGGAAACACTCCTGCCCATCGCCAGCCCCATAGCCCAGAGCTGCCCCAGACAACCCAGTGTGACGGAAGTGCTTCAAATAACAGGCACACACCACAAAACCGGGCGTGGACATTAGCCTTCCCTGCAACCTCAGCTGATTGTCCCAGAGTTGGGAAGGTGGACCAGTGTGAATTAACAAAGCCCCATTCAGTCAGCAGACTGGAGCCTCCCTACACAGCCCAGCAGCCCAGAACTGCCCTGGGGGGACGGCACTCACCTGTGACATAGCACAGTCATCCCTCAACAGAGGACCCGGGGTGCACAGCCTGGAAGAGGAGCCCACTTGCAAGTCTCAGGAGCCATACGCCAATACCAAGGACTTGTGGGTCAGTGGCAGAGACAAACTGTGGCAGGACTGAACTGAAGAATTAGACTATTGCAGCAGCTTTAAAACTCTAGGATCACCAGGGAGATTTGATTGTTAGGGCCACCCCACCTCCCTGACTGCCCAGAAACACGCCCCATATACAGGGCAGGCAACACCAACTACACACGCAAGCTTGGTACACCAATTGGACCCCACAAGACTCACTCCCCCACTCACCAAAAAGGCTAAGCAGGGGAGAACTGGCGTGTGGAGAACAGGTGGCTCGTGGACGCCACCTGCTGGTTAGTTAGAGAAAGTGTACTCCACGAAGCTGTAGATCTGATAAATTAGAGATAAGGACTTCAATAGGTCTACAAACCCTAAAAGAACCCTATCAAGTTCAGCAAATGCCACGAGGCCAAAAACAACAGAAAATTATAAAGCATATGAAAAAACCAGACGATATGGATAACCCAAGCCCAAGCACCCAAATCAAAAGACCAGAAGAGACACAGCACCTAGAGCAACTACTCAAAGAACTAAAGATGAACAATGAGACCATAGTACAGGATACAAAGGAAATCAAGAAGACTCTAGAAGAGCATAAAGAAGACATTGCAAGACTAAATAAAAAAATGGATGATCTTATGGAAATTAAAGAAACTGTTGACCAAATTTAAAAGTTTCTGGACACTCATACTACAAGACTTGAGGAAGTTGAACAACGAATCAGTGACCTGGAAGATGACAGAATGCAAAATGAAAGCATAGAAGAAAGAATGGGGAAAAAAATTGAAAAAATCGAAATGGACCTCAGGGATATGATAGATAATATGAAACGTCCAAATATAAGACTCATTGGTGTCCCAGAAGGGGAAGAAAAGGGTAAAGGTCTAGGAAGAGCATTCAAAGAAATTGTTGGGGAAAATTTCCCAAATCTTCTAAACAAAATAAATACACAAATCATAAATGCTCAGCGAACTCCAAATAGAATAAATCCAAATAAACCCACTCCGAGACATATACTGATCACACTCTCAAACACAGAAGAGAAGGAGCAAGTTCTGAAAGCAGCAAGAGAAAAGCAATTCACCACATACAAAGGAAACAGTATAAGACTAAGTATTGACTACTCAGCAGCCACCATGGAGGCGAGAAGGCAGTGGCACGATATATTTAAAATTCTGAGTGAGAAAAATTTCCAGCCAAGAATACTTTATCCAGCAAAGCTCTCCTTCAAATTTGAGGGAGAGCTTAAATTTTTCACAGACAAACAAATGCTGAGAGAATTTGCTAACAAGAGACCTGCCCTACTGGAGATACTAAAGGGAGCCCTACAGACAGAGAAACAAAGACAGGACACAGAGACTTGGAGAAAGGTTCAGTACTAAAGAGATTCGGTATAGGTACAATAAAGGATATTAACAGAGAGAGGGAAAAATATGACAAACATAAACCAAAGGATAAGATGGCTGATTCACGAAATGCCTTCACGGTTATAACGTTGAATGTAAATGGATTAAACTCCCCAATTAAAGGATATAGATTCGCAGAATGGATCAAAAAAAATGAACCATCAATATGTTGCATACAAGAGACTCATCTTAGACACAGGGACACAAAGAAATTGAAAGTGAAAGGATGGAAAAAAATATTTCATGCAAGCTACAGCCAAAAGAAAGCAGGTGTAGCAATATTAATCACAGATGAAATAGACTTCAAATGCAGGGATGTTTTGAGAGACAAAGAAGGCCACTACATACTAATAAAAGGGGCAATTCAGCAAGAAGAAATAACAATCGTAAATGTCTATGCACCCAATCAAGGTGCCACAAAATACATGAGAGAAACACTGGAAAAACTAAAGGAAGCAATTGATGTTTCCACAATAATTGTGGGAGACTTCAACACATCACTCTCTCCTATAGATAGATCAAACAGACAGAAGACCAATAAGGAAACTGAAAACCTAAACAATCTGATAAATGAATTAGATTTAACAGACATATACAGGACATTACATCCCAAATCACCAGGATACACATACTTTTCTAGTGCTCACGGAACTTTCTCCAGAATAGATCATATGCTGGGACATAAAACAAGCCTCAATAAATTTAAAAAGATTGAAATCATTCAAAGCACATTCTCTGACCACAATGGAATACAATTAGAAGTCAATAACCTTCAGAGACTTAGAAAATTCACAAATACCTGGAGGTTAAACAACACACTCCTAAACAATCAGTGGGTTAAAGAAGAAATAGCAAGAGAAATTGCTAAATATATAGAGACGAATGAAAATGAGAATACAACATACCAAAACCTATGGGATGCAGCAAAAGCAGTGCTAAGGGGGAAATTTATAGCACTAAACACATATATTAAAAAGGAAGAAAGAGCCAAAATCAAAGAACTAATGGATCAACTGAAGAAGCTAGAAAATGAACAGCAAACCAATCCTAAACCAAGTAGAAGAAAAGAAATAACAAGGATTAAAGCAGAAATAAATGACATAGAGAACAAAAAAACAACAGAGAGGATAAATATCACCAAAAGTTGGTTCTTTGAGAAGATCAACAAGATTGATAAGCCCCTAGCTAGACTGACAAAATCAAGAAGAGAGAAGACCCATATAAACAAAATAATGAATGAAAAAGGTGACATAACTGCAGATCCTGAAGAAATTAAAAAAATTATAAGAGGATATTATGAACAACTGTATGGCAACAAACTGGATAATGTAGAAGAAATGGACAATTTCCTGGAAACATATGAACAACCTAGACTGACCAGAGAAGAAATAGCAGACCTCAACCAACCCATCACAAGCAAAGAGATCCAATCAGTCATCAAAAATCTTCCCACAAATAAATGCCCAGGGCCAGATGGCTTCACAGGGGAATTCTACCAAACGTTCCAGAAAGAACTGACACCAATCTTACTCAAACTCTTTCAAAACATTGAAGAAAATGGAACACTACCTAACTCATTTTATGAAGCTAACATCAATCTAATACCAAAACCAGGCAAAGATGCTACAAAAAAGGAAAACTACCGGCCAATCTCCCTAATGAATATAGATGCAAAAATCCTCAACAAAATACTTGCAAATTGAATCCAAAGACACATTAAAAAAATCATACACCATGACCAAGTGGGGTTCATTCCAGGCATGCAAGGATGGTTCAACATAAGAAAATCAATCAATGTATTACAACACATTAACAAGTCAAAAGGGAAAAATCAATTGATCATCTCAATAGATGCTGAAAAAGCATCTGACAAAATCCAACATCCCTTTTTGATAAAAACACTTCAAAAGGTAGGAATTGAAGGAAACTTCCTCAACATGATAAAGAGCATAGATGAAAAACCCACAGCCAGCATAGTACTCAATGGTGAGAGACTGAAAGCCTTCCCTCTAAGATCAGGAACAAGACAAGGATGCCCGCTGTCACCCCAACATTGTGCTGGAAGTGCTAGCCAGGGCAATCCGGCAAGACAAAGAAATAAAAGGCATCCAAATTGGAAAAGAAGAAGTAAAACTCTCATTGTTTGCAGATGATATGATCTTATATCTGGAAACCCCTGAGAAATCGACGATACAGCTACTAGAGCTAATAAACAAATTTAGCAAAGTAGCGGGATACAAGATTAATGCACATAAGTCAGTAATGTTTCTATATGCTAGAAATGAACAAACTGAAGAGACACTCAAGAAAAAGATACCATTTTCAATAGCAACTAAAAAAATCAAGTACCTAGGAATAAACTTAACCAAAGATGTACAAGACCTATACAAAGAAAACTACATAACTCTACTAAAAGAAATAGAAGGGGACCTTAAAAGATGGAAAAATATTCCATGTTCATGGATAGGAAGGCTAAATGTCATTAAGATGTCAATTCTACCCAAACTCATCTACAGATTCAATGCAATCCCAATCAAAATTCCAACAACCTACTTTGCAGACTTGGAAAAGCTAGTTATCAAATTTATTTGGAAAGGGAAGATGCCTCGAATTGCTAAAGACACTCTAAAAAAGAAAAACGAAGTGGGAGGACTTACACTCCCTGACTTTGAAGCTTATTATAAAGCCCCAGTTGCCAAAACAGCATGGTACTGGCACAAAGATAGACATATAGATCAATGGAATCGAATTGAGAATTCAGAGATAGACCCTCAGATCTATGTCCGACTGATCTTTGATAAGGCCCCCAAAGTCACTGAACTGAGTCATAATGGTCTTTTCAACAAATGGGGCTGGGAGAGTTGGATATCCATATCCAAAAGAATGAAAGAGGACCCCTACCTCACCCCCTACACAAAAATTAACTCAAAATGGACCAAAGATCTCAATATAAAAGAAAGTACCATAAAACTCCTAGAAGATAATGTAGGAAAACATCTTCAAGACCTTGTATTAGGCGGCTACTTCCTAGACTTTACACCCAAAGCACAAGCAACAAAAGAGAAAATAGATAAATGGGAACTCCTCAAGCTTAGAAGTTTCTGCACCTCAAAGGAATTTGTCAAAAAGGTAAAGAGGCAGCCAACTCAATGGGAAAAAATTTTTGGAAACCATGTATCTGACAAAAGACTGATATCTTGCATATACAAAGAAATCCTACAACTCAATGACAATAGTACAGACAGCCCAATTATAAAATGGGCAAAAGATATGAAAAGACAGTTCTCTGAAGAGGAAATACAAATGGCCAAGAAACACATGAAAAAATGTTCAGCTTCACTAGCTATGAGAGAGATGCAAATTAAGACCACAATGAGATACCATCTAACACCGGTTAGAATGGCTGCCATTAAACAAACAGGAAACTACAAATGCTGGAGGGGATGTGGAGAAATTGGAACTCTTATTCATTGTTGGTGGGACTGTATAATGGTTCAGCCACTCTGGAAGTCAGTCTGGCAGTTCCTTAGAAAACTAGATATAGAGTTACCATTCGATCCAGCGATTGCACTTCTCGGTATATACCCGAAGATCGGAAAGCAGTGACACGAACAGATATCTGCACGCCAATGTTCATAGCAGCATTATTCACAATTGCCAAGAGATGGAAACAACCCAAATGTCCTTCAACAGATGAGTAGATAAATAAAATGTGGTACATACACACGATGGAATACTACGCGGCAGTAAGAAGGAACGATCTCGTGAAACATATGACAACATGGATGAACCTTGAAGACATAATGCTGAGCGAAATAAGCCAGGCAGAAAAAGAGAAATATATGCTACCACTAATGTGAACTTTGAAAAATGTAAAACAAATGGTTTATAATGTAGAATGTAGGGGAACTAGCAGTAGAGAGTAATTAAGGAAGGGGGAACAATAATCCAAGAAGAACAGATAAGCTATTTAACGTTCTGGGGATGCCCAGAAATGACTATGGTCTGTTAATTTCTGATGGATATAGTAGGAACAAGTTCACAGAAATGTTGCTATATTATGTAACTTTCTTGGGGTAAAGTAGGAACATGTTGGAAGTTAAGCAGTTATCTTAGGTTAGTTGTCTTTTTCTTACTCCCTTGTTATGGTCTCTTTGAAATGTTCTTTTATTGTATGTTTGTTTTCTTTTTAACTTTTTTTTTCATACAGTTGATTTAAAAAAGAAGGGAGAGTTAAAAAAAAAAAAAAAAAAAAAAAACAAGGAAAAAAAAAGATGTAGTGCCCCCTTGAGGAGCCTGTGGAGAATGCAGGGGTATTCGCCTACCCCACCTCCATGGTTGCTAACATGACCACAGACATAGGGGACTGGTGGTTTGATGGGTTGAGTCCTCTACCATAAGTTTTACCCTTGGGAAGACGGTTGCTGCAAAGGAGAGGCTAGGCCTCCCTATGGTTGTGCCTAAGAGCCTCCTCCCGAATGCCTCTTTGTTGCTCAGATGTTGTCCTCTCTCTCTGGCTAAGCCAACTTGAAAGGTGAAATCACTGCCCTCCCCCCTACGTGGGATCGGACACCCAGGGGAGTGAATCTCCCTGGCAACGTGGAATATGACTCCCGGGGAGGAATGTAGACCCGGCATCGTGGGACGGAGAACATCTTCTTGACCAAAAGGGGGATGTGAAAGGAAATGAAATAAGCTTCTGTGGCAGAGAGATTCCAAAAGGAGCCGAGAGGTCACTCTGGTGGGCACTCTTACGCACACTTTAGACAACCCTTTTTAGGTTCTAAAGAATTGGGGTAGCTGGTAGTGGATACCTGAAACTATCAAACTACAACCCAGAACCCATGAATCTCGAAGACAGTTGTATAAAAATGTAGCTTATGAGGGGTGACAATGGGATTGTGAAAGCCATAAGGACCACACTCCACTTTGTCTAGTTTATGGATGGATGAGTAGAAAAATAGGGGAAGAAAACAAACAGACAAAGGTACCCAGTGTTCTTTTTTACTTCAATTGCTCTTTTTCACTCTAATTATTATTCTTGTTATTTTTGTGTGTGTGCTAATGAAGGTGTCAGGGATTGATTTAGGTGATGAATGTACCACTATGTAATGGTACTGTAAACAATCGAAAGTACGATTTGTTTTGTATGACTGCGTGGTATGTGAATATATCTCAATAAAATGAAGATAAAAAAAAAAAAAGAGTGCTGCTTTAATAATCCTGCTTAACATCAGACAATGCCTAGGACTCAGCTTTGATGCAGATTGAGCCAAGTGGGAAACTTTGCCCCTGGGGACTCTGCCATCCAAATCTATAAAGATAACAAAAGAAAATTTTCGCATGAGTAATTTCGTGTATGGCTAATTTGATGTGTCAAATAACATAAAAATATAATTTTAAAAACTTGAAATTAAGTTAAAACCAGGTATCTGTATAAACTCAGAATTGAATCTGGGAGCACAGCTTATCATGGGAATGCTTATTGTAATGGTCCCTAGAGTGTAAGCTCTTACCACAGTCACATCTATTCCTGAATTGTAATGGCTATCTCCAGATTCTGAGATGCTGATCCCTTTGTGTATAACCTGATCGATCCTTGGAACTTTGGGTATCTGTGTGACACCTGAAAATCAGATCTAGAACTCGGCAGATATGAATGTCAGTATTAGTGCATACAGCATTTAAAAAAGCTGAAAAAGAGTCCAGACTTCAATTAGAGATATGAATGAAGCAGATCTGGTTAGGACTAGGACATTTCGGGCCAAAGAGTAAAGGATGATACTGTCTGTGTTTTAAAACTTCAACTTCCATTTGAGACCAAGGGAAGAGTTGTTTATTTAGTGCAGGATCTACATTTTCTAAACAATTTAACTTGTACAATTTGGTCAAACACCATAATTACATGGAACCTTGAATAGGAAGTGAGACCTGGTAGGTTTGTATAGGTTAGTGTGAAATAGCAACACATCCCAAAGTAATTTGGGCAAATAATAAAAATATATATGCAAGGCCCCCTGGAGGAGCTGGGGAAAAGTGTGGAAGGGTTGAACTTCCTCACCTGGATTGTTGCTGATGTTCTTATAAATATTGAGGACTGGCAGTTTGCTATGCCGAACCCTCTGTCTTAGGGCTTGCCCCTATGAAGCCTGTTACTGCAAAGGAGAGGCTAAACCTGCTTATAATGGTGCCTAAGAGTCTCCCCCTGAGTACCTCTTTGTTGCTCAGATGTGGCCCTCTCTCTCTAGCTAAGCCAACTTGGCGGGTGAACTCACTGCTTTCCCCACTTCGTGGGATCTGACTCCCAGGGATGTAAATCTCCCTGGCAAGGCAGGATATGACTCCCAAGGATGAATCTGGACCCGACATTGTGGGGTTGAGAACATCTTTATCAAAAGGGGGACATGAAATGAAACAAAATCAAGTTTCAGTGGCTGAGAGATTCCAAATGGAGTTGAGAGGTCCGTCTGGTGGGCCCCCTTATGCACTATATACCTTTTTTAGGTTCTAATGTATTGGAATAGCTAGAAGTAAATAACTGAAATTATCAAACTGCAACCCAGTAGCCTTGACTCTTGAAGATGATTGTATGACAATGTAGCTTAGAAGGGGTGACAGTGTGATTGTGAAAGCCTTGTGGATCACAGTCCTTTTATCCACTGTTGGATGGATGAGTAGAAAAATGGGGACAAAAACTAAATGAAAAATAGGGTAGGGGGGATGATTTGGGTGTTCTTCTTTATTTTAGTTTTTATTCTTATTTTTACTTTTTCTAGTATATGGAAAATGTTCAAAAAAGGGATTGGGGCGATGAATGCACAACTACATGATGGTACTGTGAACAGCTGATTGTACACCACAGATGACTGTATGATATGTGAATATCTCAATAAAATGGAATTAAAAAAAAAACACAACTTCTTATAAATAGAATCTATTCAAAGATTTATGCTTTCTGCCCAGTTTCTTTCACTTAACAAAATGTGACTGCATCTGTTTGTAGTTCATTGTTATTTATTACTGAGTGGTATTCCAGTGCACTAGTCCTTTTGTAGACATCATACACATCCATTTCTGTTGGGTAGATACGTAAGAATAGAATTGCTGGGTGACAAGTAGATATATGTTTATATAAGAAACTGCCAATTTTCTTTTCCAAAATAGTGATACTATTTACATTTCCACCAGTATTTTTGAGAGTTCCTGTTGTTCTTTATTTGATGTTATTTAACTTGAAGACATCCTAGTGGATGTATCTTAATTGTGGCTTTAATTTGCATTTCATTAAAAATTAAACACTTTTTCAGGTGCTTATTGTCCATTAGCCTACCTCCTTTTGGGGAATACTTCAAAGTTTTCATTGGTTTGTCTTTTAGTAAGTGATAGGAGTCATTTATATACTCTGGATACAAATATATTGTTACATATATGTTTTGGGAAATTATTCTCCCAGTCTGTGCCTTGCCTATTCATTTTCTCATGCTTTCTTTTGATAAGTAGAAATTTCTAATTTTGATGAAGTATAATTCTACAGTTGTTGCTTCCTTTGTCCTAACTAGACACTTCTACTGGGGAGATAGTCTCCTTTATGTCCTTCTAGAAGCTTTATAGTTCAGTATTTTTTGAGGTATAATTCACACCATAATATTCACTCTTCTAAAGTACACAATGCAGTGGTTTTTAGTATCTTCACAAAATTGTGCAACCATCACTTCCATCTAATTCCAGGACATTTTCACCACCCCCCAAAGAAACTCTGAACCTAATAGCAGCCATTCTCCAATTCCTTTCCTCTCAGTCTCTGGCAACCACTCATCTACTTTCTGTCCCTATGGATTATGCCTATTTTGGACATTTCCTATAAATGGAATCATGCAATATGTGGTCTTTTGTGTCTGGCTTCTTTCACTTAACATAATGTTCTAAAGATTCATCCACATGGTATCAAGCATCAGTACTTTATTCCTTGTTATGACTAAATAATGTTCCACTGTACGGGTATACCACATTTGTTTATCCACTTATCAATGATGGACATTTGTGTTGTTTCCACATTTTGGCTGTTATGAATAATACTGTGTTTGGAATTGAATCATGTACCCCATAAAAAGACTTAACCCACTTTCCTGTGGGTTTGAATCCATTTGTAATTGGGACCTTTGAAGATATTAGATATTATTAGTTAAGATGTGGACTCATTTGTGAATAAGATCTTTCAAGATCTTATTTAGATGATGCAAAAATGAATCTGGATGGGCCTTAATCCATATAACTGGAGTCTTTATAAGGCAGAATTAATTGAGACATAGTCAGAAGAAGCCAAAAATCAGAGAAAGCAACAAGAGGAGATCAAGGAGACAGACTGCCATGTAACAAAAGGAGAAATGCAAGCCAAGTAATCCCAAGGATTGCAGCAAACCAGCACCAGAATGCACACACTCTGGAAGAAAGCTTATCCTGTTGAGAACCTGATTTTGGACTTCTAGCCTCCAAAACCATGAGCCAATGAATTCCTGTTCTTTAAGACAGAACATCATCATCATCATCAACAACAACAACAACAAAACAACCAGATATAAAGAAGCAGGAAAATCCAACCCATATTAAGGAAAATATCAGTTTGTAGAAAAATACCCAGAAATAATAATAACCTGTCAGCTAAAGTTAGTAGACCAAGGCAATAAAGCACATATTATCAGCATATCTTTTTCTTTAAGGAGGAAAAGGAAAGACCATGCCAAGTATGGACATAAAAGAGATGAAAAATTCAATTTACAATTTTAAGAGATGAAAAATTCTACATGTGAAATTCACAAGACAGTGAATGGGATTAAGATCAGATTAATTATTACAGAATAAATTATTACTGAACTTGAATTAGTAGCAATAGAAACAGAGAAAAAATAATTTAAAAATGGACAGAGCATTACTGAGCTATGAGAAAATTTCAGGTGTCCAATCCATGACTATTGGGGATCCCAAAGAAGGAGGGGATCAGAGAAAATACTTGAATAAATAATTGCCAATTTTTTGAAAATTTGTTAAAATTATAAACTTACAGATTCAAGAATCTCAAAGAACTCCATGCAGAAATAACATGAAGAAAACTTGTCCCAAGTCCATTATCATTGAAGTTGCTTAAATTAGTGATAAAGAGAAAATTTTAAAGTCAGCAAGACAAGAAAAAAAGCACTTGACATGCAGAAGAATGAAGATAAGGACAACAGACTTCATCAAAACAATATAAATCATTGCACAATATAGTAACAACTTTAAATTACTGAAAAAAAAATTGCCAACCTAGCTGTCTTTCAACAATTAAAAAGAAACATTCTTAGACACTCAAAATATGAAAATTACAGTAACTAGCTAATATAGCATATACAAAATATACTGGTACAGATTCACATGACTGCTATTCTTTGCATCCAGTGTCAACCTGTTCGAAAAGTCTGATGTGGAAAAATCTGATTCTGTGAAGTTTTATGCAACTTGGTTATGTTAAAAATGTAAAATTGAAAGAAGTATAAGTAATAGAGTAGACTAGTGCCCTCAAGAAGCATTCTGACTAGAGTAGCAAAAGAAGGTGTCGCTTTAAAATTATATATCATCTTTTATTGTTCACAGTTTATATTTTGCTTGTTCTAAATGAGAATTTTTGCTTATAATTTATTTCCCGGCAAATCTGTTTTTTAAGTGTAAGCCATTGTTTTGCTGAATGACACTACATAATATAAGCAAATACGTTCACAGAGCTACACATTTCTTAGTCACAGATAGAGAACCAGCCAAATAATTGTGAATCATATTGGCATTTGTAGAAAAACAGCTTACCTAATACAATGTATAGAAACTTAAGATGTTTTCCAGGATTTACATCAAGCATGACCAATCTAAGTCCTGATTTCTCTCTATCATTTTCCTGGCTCCACTTCATTAATGCAGGTTCCAATCTAAGTAGGTTTACACTATGGTAACAAAATGGTCATGGACAGTGTTCCAGTTTGCTGATGCTGCTGTTAAGCAAAATACCAGAATTGGATTGGCTTTTATAAAGGGGGTTTATTTAGTTACAAATTTACAGTCTGGAGGCCATGAAAATGTCCAAATTAAGGCATCAACACAGGTATACCTTCAGCAAAGGCAAGCCAATAGTGTCCAGAAAACCTCTGTTAGCTTGGAAGGCATGTGGCTGCCATCTGCTTGCTCCCAGGTTGCTTTTCAAAATGGCATTCTCCAAATTATCTCTAGGCTTAGCTTTTCAGGGCAAACTCTGGGATAGTATCTAAAATGTCTGCTTTCAACAGTCATCTCCAAAATGTCTGTCAACTGCAGCACCAAGATCCTTCTGTCTGAGCACTTATAGGGCTCCAGTGATTTCATTAAGACTTACACTGAATGGGCAGTGCCACACCTCCATGGAAATAATCTAATCAAAGATGCACCCACAGTTGGGTGGGTTACATCTCCATGGAAACAACCTAATCCCAAGATTCTAACCTAATCAACACTAATACATCTGCCCACACAAGATTGCATTAAAGAACATGGCATTTTGGGGGACATACTACATCCAAACTGGCACAGACAGGTCCAATGGCTCCAACTTATCTCAGGCAAGAGTGAATATCTGAAAAGCATCATCACCAAATGCCTCAGTTTGGTGGGCCTTATTACCAACACCAGAAAGAGCCAGTTCATCTTGAAGATTCAAGAGCACAAATCTGACTATCCTTCTAAATGAGTGGTTAGGTATGTGTTGTGAACTTTTGCGTATGTATGTTATGTTAGATGGTAATATAAGAAAATTAAGCATTTTCACTATAAACCATGTTATTGAGAATTTCAAGAATAATACATTTGGTACTTGAAACAGAATTGTGATTATTTTATTTTTTCTTAGATAATATTTCCAAATAAAACATTATCATTATTGTAATGAAAATTTGTGTTTGTTTCTGAGACAGGTTTCTTCAGGTTAATTGAATTAAACAGTAACTGGACATGAATTCTTACTATCATAACCACAATATTTTAAAACTCACCAATAATAAGAAATATTGAATTCAAAGGTTAGTAATATAGTTAAAAATCATTTTGAAAACAATTCAAAAATTTATAACAATTGAAATCATATGTAAATCATGTAAAAGCCTTTTCCCTTATTGACAAATCTAATGCTGAAGCAATTTGGAACCAAATTTCACTTTTTAATTTCAAATATCTCAACATAACAAAGAAGCCCTAGTTTGCAGAAAACTTGTGCAATATTAGAGCAGTTACACTGCAACTAACTTACAAACCACTAAAAGGACACATCTGCTGGAAACAAGGAGAAATGCTTGTTAGGGGAAGACTGAGATTGGGGCTCCTGCCTGCAGGTCCCCAGCCTGGCTCCCATCACTAAGACTGCAGCACCTAAGGCTGAAAAATGTGTTCTCTGGGCATTTGAAATACACACACTTCAAAAGCCCCATGGGTCTTTGTCCACAATGGTGCTGACCCCCTCTGATGTGGCTGCTGTAGCTAAAGTTCAGGTGATGGAGCACCTCTTTGGTTTGGCTGTTGAATGGGATAGTGAGTACCTTGATGTCTCATTGTTCTCGCTGCCTTACAAACCACGTGCTATCAAAGCATGTGCTTCCAATGTATGTGCTATCATATCAGACCTCTCTACTCTTGACCTCACAAAAGACCTTTCCTGGGCTACAGCGTGCCAGAACAATCAGACTAGAATCCATCTGTACCTGGCAGAACTGATTGGCCCAGATTCAATATCTCAACCTCAAACCCATTTGCCAGCTACCTCCTCCTCAAGGGTTGGAAAGCTATGTCCTTCTCTTTATTCAAGCAGGAGGAAAAATGGGAACTTTGGGAAGAAGAACCTAAAAACATTTACATTAAAAAGGCAATGTTGGTGTTAAGTGAAATCAAAGGCCAAATGATATTTCATTTCCTTGGTTTCAGAATTAAACTTGGCTAATTAACTGGCACCATTCCATAATCACCAATGAATAGCTTTCTGAGATTCCTAACTTCATGATTTCCCTAAAAGTTAAACCTGGATGTATTGCCCTTTTAAGTTAATTTATTTAATCTCCTTAAAACAAAATTATAAATAATGTGATTAAGAGTATATGTACATAATAACTTTGGAAATATCCTATATATCTACTAATTAAATCAAACTTTGAAAGATACTACCTTTTTGTATGTATATTTCATAATATGGAAATAACTGAAACTGTGGAACTGTAACCTATAATATTCTGTGAAATTTGCTAACTACTTGTTGAACTGTACTTGGAAAGTTATCACATTTACATAAATATGTTATATTCTACAATAAAAGAAATATGATAAAAAAACAAAACAAAAAAGAGTATATCTAAAACAATTTATATGCCTTTTGTATGTTAATATGGAGTGAATGTAAGTAAAACAAAGTTTTTCTAATTTAAATTGTTTATTGAGTATATATGATATAACAAGCGGGTAAGAAATAGTTCTATGATAATATCCATGTATTTAAGGAATACACCAATTTACAGATAAAATATTTTCAAACATTCAATTGTTATAATTAAACTTACATATTCTGAATTATTTCACATCTCCTTTTCTTATTATGTTAACTTCAAAAACACTAATTTTGAATTCAAACAATTTATTTATTAATATTTTAAAATGTGATTCTAATTTAAAAATTTAAAGTGATTAGATTTGCAAGGTCAGTAAAGACTATAAGTTAAAACTGTAAAATAAGCCTGTTGACTTCACAGACCTGAGTCAGGTTATTTGCTGACTCATGTTGCACCAGGGAGTGCTAGTGAATATGACAAAGTACTCAGATCACAAGATTTGTGCTATGTCTGCCATTCAAAGAGCATTTGTAAATTACCAAGAATTTAAGACTGAAAATATAGACTTTAGTTTGTTTTTATGAAAACGTGAAATTTTAAAACATGTACTTTAGAGCAAAATTCACATCAAATAATTTCAAGCTGTTTACCCAGACTTTTTTTTTTTTTATTAAATTCAGTTTTATTGAAATACATTCACACACCATACAATCATCCATGATATACAATCCACTGTCCACAGTATGATAACATGGTTATGCATTCATCACCACAATCTATCTCTGAACATTTTCCTTACATCAGAAAGAACCAGAACAAGAATAAAAAATAAAAGTGAAAAAAAAACACCCAAATCATCCCCACATCCCACCCCATTTGTCCTTTAGTTTTTATCCCCATTCCTCCACTCATCCATACACTAGATAAAGGGGGTGTGATCCACAAGGTCTTCAAAATCACACTGTCACCCCTTGTAATCTACATTATTATATACTTGTCTTCAGGAGTCCAGACTGCTGGGTTGGAGCTTGGTAGTTTCAGGTATTTACTTCTAGCTATTCCAATACATTAAAGCCTAAGAGGTGTTATCTATATAATGCATAAGAATGTCCACCAGAGTGACCTCTCGACTCCATTTGGAATCTCTCAGCCACTGAAACTGTTTCGTCTCATTTTGCATCCCCCTTTTGGTCAAGAAGATACTCTCAGTCCCACAATGCCGGGTCCACATTCATCCCCGGGAGTCATACTCTGCGTTGCCAGGGAGATTTACACCCCTGGGAGTCGGGTCCCACGTAGTGGGGAGGGCAGCGAGTTCACCTTACCCAGACATTTTAATGGAAATAGCCAAAAAGGAGAGAAGTAGATATTATGCATTCAGATTCTTCTTGGAGAGAAAGAATTTTAAAAAATCATAAAGGTGGATAAATTTTATAGAACATTTAAAAAGCTGATGCTTTGCTCTCATACTAATAACTGTAATCAGATTTAAATTATGTTTTTAACTGGCTTCATTATATTCTAAGGCTATTTTCATGTATCAGTGTTTTCAAAGATTTCAAAACTCATGATACCTCTGATAAACATAAAAAATTACAGGCATACTTAAGTTGTCCCCTAACAGTTATATCCTGTGAGGGGAACCTTTCCCTAATCTCAATGAAAGTAGTGATGAACAGTTTATTTTCCACATATCACACAAATCAAGAAGATGGAGAAATCAAATTACATTTTGAAAATATATAATCCAATAGGATTATTTTCATAATATTTTTGTTTGTTTTTAAAGAACTAAACAGACATCCTTCCCTTGCAAAGAGGAACCCTTGTTTCACAGCTAGGAAAACAAAGAACCTTGATATTTCCTGTGGCACTCTAGTCTGTAGCCAGGAATATCATTGTGCAACATTTGATGACAATCCTTATGGATTCCAGAATATGTATAGAGAAAAAGAAAAATATTGCATGTAAAAATAACACCTCTTCCACAGATATATGGAGAAATTGATGAAATTTCTATTCTATCTATGGTAATGCGTCTGCTGAACAATGCAGTAAAATACAGGCATTCACAAGAACTATCTAAATCTTCATCACTGGGGGCGGGGTCTGAGGAAGGTGGGCAGAGAGCTGACCTTCACCTGTCCTCACACATCCTGAACAATGACAGGAAAGAACACAAGTCCAAAAAGGGAGACAACTCCTCTACAGATCTGAAGCTGAAAACCCAGAACAAGAACCATTACTAAAAGAGCACACACAAATTCTAAAAGTATTATAACTGTACCATGTCCACAATTTTTTATCAACACTTCTGTGTTTTAATGAAGTTATAAGTAATATAACTTTTTCATAGGAAGCAAGGAAGAGATGAATTGTTTCAACACCATCCCAATCTGCAGCTTACCTTGGATGGGAAAGACAAATGTACAAAAAAATGGGAGTATTATCTTTAGAAAGGAAAGAAAATAAGAGCAGGGTCTCCATCTGTGACAAGGAATCAAGTTCAGGTTGGGCCCCCTAAGGATGCCTTTGGAGTTCAGGAAAGGGCCTGCTGGTTACAATGAAAAGTGAGAAACGACATTAGAGTGAATATTCTTCCAAGGATATATTAGAAAGAAAGATGAAGATATTCAAAAGGAGAACAGGATGAAAATTATGAGGAGTGGCAGAAAAGTATAAAAGACACAGCAATGAAGCAGGCACTACAGCAACACCACTGGTTCTTCTTTTGACTGAGTCCAGATTTACTCTGCTTATGAAGACACCACTCATGTTTATTAAAGCCCACATTGGTTCAACTTGTAAACAGGATCTTCAAAGGTCCTACTCATAAATGAGTCCACACTATAACACATAATTATCTTGAAAGGGCCTAAGTACAAGTTGGTTCATACCCACAGCAATGTTGGTTAAAACCAGAATACGTCTTTAAAGGGGATAGGACTTGATCCCTAACAGACCAGGTAAAGGATCACTAGAGTAGTCCCCTTTTACCTGTATTCTCAAAATAAAAATAATCCAATATCCTATTCTAGAAAAGATGTTGTCAAAATTTTGTTCAAAAAAGGTTTCTTTCCTATTGTATTGCTCTACCAGCTGCATTTGTGTTTTATCACTTAAAATATGGGGGTAATGGATGGCAGCTGACAAAACCAGGTGTTATTTAGTTGTTCTCGGGTTCTCCAGACCTATGGGTTAAACACTTTCTTAACATCAAATAACCAAACCCATCATCCTACTCAGAGAAACTCTGTAATCTCCATAATCTTTCCAGGAAGAAAGAGGGCAGGAATGGGTAGGGGGTTTCAATTTGCCATAATTTTACATTCTAAATTCTAAGTTGTGTTTTGTTTACTACTTGCTATTTTATGTATTGTAATTTCTATCCCTTTCTACCTGATTCCCAAAACTGTGACTAGAGTTTTTCCTCCTCCATTTTGTAATACAGTATTGATAATGTACACTAATTGTGAATTACAGGTTTAATCAAAGTATTCTGAGCAATGGAGAACAGTGACAGCACTCTATAACACAGGATGCAAATTCAGGTTAAAATGCAGTTTCTAATCCATCAACTTTTCCCACCCAAGGACTTTTCATTATTGACCATGTATCTCTTTGGGTCCTGGCCTAATTTCATGTTGCTAGTCACCATTTTCTCCCATTCCCATATCCTGTGATAAACAAGCACTGGGAAACATTCTTTACTGATTTTGTATTACTTGGAAGAAAAAGTCATTTTTTTAAGCAAATAATCTCTGAGTTTACTTTCCAATCCAAGCAAGAAGCATATATTAACCATCTATTATGAACCTACAAAAGTGTACATAAATAATAATTTTGCAAGACAAGTTATTGCATGGTATTCCATCGGCAAAGGGGTTATTCTCTATGGAATCTTCTATGGAATCTTCTATCCCTTTGCAACCCATTTGAAGGAGACATACTCCTGCTTAGTGAGGATGTAATGACAGGAGTGAGGGATATTGTTTGAGTCATGTTTCCAACAGCACATTCCAACTTTCAGATGAGGGTTACCCCATCCAATGAAAAAATGTCACCCAATTGTTACTTTATTCAATCATTGTGCAAACATTCATCATATTCCAGGAGAAAAAAATTTCCCACTGACAATGAAAACACATACAGGAAAGGAGAAGAACATGAAGAAAGTGGGCAAATGGTGAGGAAAACAAGAAGATAGAACAATACCAAAAATAATTCATTGACAGAAGGTTCAAATTTTCTTCTTCATGATAATAAATAAATAGATAAGATGGCTGCCATTTTGTAAATAAGTACAATGAACCTCCTTGTCTTGAAATGACCTGCAGGGGACATCCTATTTATGATTGAAAATTTCTCCTGCACACGGTTTTTCTCAGGGCAGGTTTTACATCTTTATTCTTCAAGTTGTAGATTAAGGGATTTATCATGGGAACCACAATAGTATGAAAGACAGAAGAGATTTTTCCCTTATTCATAGACCTGACAGAAGATGGTTAGAGGTAAGTAAATGAACATGAACCAAAGAACAAAGAAACAGCAATTATGTGGGAACTGCAGGTGCTGAAGGCTTTGAACCTGCCTTCAGTGGAATTGATATGGAGGATGCTGCAGAGAATGAAACCATAAGAAATAAACATGGTGAGACTAGGCACGAAGATGTTGATGCCCCCTACAATGAACAACATCAGCTCATTGACATAGGTGCTTGTGCAGGAGAGCTGGAGCAAAGGAAGGATATCACAGAAAAAATGGTTGATGGTGTTGGCATCACAGAAGGTCAGTCTCAGCATGCATCCAGGCCATAGCACTGGAAAATGCCATCAAGTATGAACCAAAAATAAGGTAGGAGCACACTTTAGGAGACATAACAATGTTATACAAGAGTGGATTACAGATGGCCACATAGCAATCATAGGGCATTGATGTCAGCACATAGCACTCTGAAATAACAAAAAAAAAAAAACAGAAAAAGAAGAGCTGGGCCATGCACCCCTGGTAGGAGATAATATTCTTCTTTGATATGTAGTTCATCAGTATTTTGGGTGTAAAAACAGAAGAATAAACAAAATCAATGAAAGACAAGTTAAAGAGGAAGAAGTACATGGGGGTGTGAAGGTGGGAATTCAGCCCAATTAGAGTTATCAAGCCCAAGTTTCCAAGCACGGTGAATATATACATTGCTAGAAAAAGGAAGAACAGGGGGTGTTGGAAATCTAGGTGATCTGTTAATCCCACCAGAATGAATTCAGTCAGAAAAGACCCATTTCCAGTAGACATTCTGTTCTGGGGTATCTGTGGGTTAAGAAAAAGGCATTACATAAGAGGGCAACCCAGATATTCCTACAATATCCTTTCCCATAAGCATGGTGAATTGGGCCTTATAAGTATTGCCCAACTGGCACAATAGAATCTGCCTTTACCATTACCATGATAGAGTGAAAATGACTTCTTCTGATTAGATTCTTAAGCCAAATAACCAAGAACACCACAAAATTAGCCTACAAATGAAGGCCAGTTCTACCAGACAAAAATATGACTGACAGACAGAACCAAGGGACAAGGCAGAAGAAGGACCAAACAAAATCATTCATTCTCATCTCAGCATCTCTTCATTCTCCTGATCCCTACCCTCACCAGTAAAACTGGAAGCAGAGGCCCTAGCCACCTGGATCGGCTCTATGCAGTTAGACCCTGCCAGGGTGTGAATCATGAATAACGTCTCAGCATCCAAACTAAGGGACAAAAGTTCTAGGAGAGGTCTGCCCCAAATCACAGATTAAAAGCCATACAAGAGTGAGATCCTCCATGGAGAAGGCATTTACACACTGAGATAGGGAACCCAGAGACCCTTTATGACTCAACATTCTCTGCGGGACCTCAAACAGATTATTCCAACATTTTCACTTGGGTGGCAAGATTGTTTACAATGGGGAAGAAAGTGGTATTAATCCCTGGATGTCCTTCTCAAAATAAGGAGTATGTATTATAAATAAAATTGGAACTCATCCTCTTTAGACCAAAACAACCCTGAACTTCCTGTTCACTTTTATTTAACCCCATTGTCCTGGAAGGACAAATTCCATCACGGAGATTTTGGTTCCTTTGCTTCTAAGAGGATGCAGACCAGACTTAATATCCAACAAGCCCTGGAAATTTTCCTGAGATACAGTTCATAATTTCTGATTTTAATTCTGAGCCCCCTGAAGCAGCAGAGAAAAAATTAACATTCTTAATAAAGATACAAAAGAGTTAATGTAGGTTTAATAATATCATGCAATTGTTTATAAACAGTTTAGAAACTTGCTCAGTCTCTTCACCAGGGCATAGATTCTGTATGTAATAGAGAAATTATGGAATTGTAATTACACCCTAGACCACAATATGTCTTTAGTTCCATAGGGATGCAATATTTTATTTGTTTTCACTTTACTCTGGAGATTGTATATCCCTCAATACAGAGCTAAAATGGAACTCCCATATCCCTACCATCTTCATCTCTCAAGGGAAATCTGTCTGTTGCATTGTTTTCTTTACTTCTTTCTTCCCTTTTCCTAAGGAGTGTTTCCATATTGTTTCTGTCAACAGGCTTCTGATTTCTTTATCAGAAATTTCTCAAGGAATGCAGTAACTGGGGATAGTTTTGTCTATTCAGGGATATATCCAAATAATTTATAATGGCTTGGAATCCCCCCAATGTCTTTATTTCTAAACCCTTACTAGAAAAATTCCTCTGAATAATCTTATGAGTCCTTAAATGCAACATTTCATTAATTGAGGTCATCAAATTCTTTTCATCATAATAGTTAAGAGTTTGACCTCTAGAGTTAGAAAGCATGTGTTTATTCCTACATCTGCTATTCCTGACTCTAATACCTTATGAAATTTACTTAAACACTCTCTGCCTCACATAGTTTGTCAGATGGGGATCAGAATAATAGGATTTCTTTCATTGGCTTGCTGTGACTATTAACTGAGATAATGAGTGCTATGAACATTGACAGACAAGTGGTAAATATAAATAAATGTCAGACATCATGATTTACTTTCAAGCTTCCACTAGATGCTCCATCATAACACTCATCACACACTATTTTTTATCTTTTAATTTCTGTGCTCTCCTAAACTATAAGCTCTGAAAAAACAGAGATCACTTCTATCTTGTATGCTTCTCTGCTCCTGGTGCTAAGGTCAGAACAGAGTATATAATAGGTCCTCAATGAATATTTGTGGCAATTAAGTTGTTTTCATGTTCCTGACATGCTAAGCAGTAGAGTCTACAACAACAATGACCTCCAGCCATTCCTACAGCAACTACCTGAATTCAGGAACATTTTAGATTCTAGTTGACCCATATCACTGAACTGCAGTGGCTTCTAAACTTTATTCTAGATTTTCTCACATACATATTCTAAGTCAGCCATCTACACTGCTGCTAGAATAATCTCTCAAAACACATCTCTGTCTCTCCCTAGCTTGAGACCTTTCAGTCTTTCCCCCTTAACCACTGGTGCTTGAAGATTATAATAAAAGTATAATTCTACTGCAAACTATCATTTGGCCTTGGTAAAACTTAAATGAGAAATTGAGTTAAGAGTTGTATTTGATGAGAAGTCATGAAGGTAATATTTCGATTGATATAAATATTTTGAGCTGTTAATTATTTTGCAAAATCTGAACTTTCTCAGCAAATCTAAGAAAGGCAATGTTGGGGAATTTTTATCTTTCAGAGAAAACATGGGTATAATGAACAACAAAAACCAGCCAGTTTAAATATGTACAAACTCTCCTTCTCATCATCATAAAGTATAATTCTCCTCAATGTTTACTGAAAATGTAAAAATTTTCCCATGATGTTTATCTGTAAAAATAATGTATTTTAACTTATTATTTATTTATTTATTTATTTAGTGTCTCAGGAATGTATCTCTATCACTTTGAAAGTTTCTACCTTCAAGTTATCAAATGCCCAATTAAAAGCCCAATTAAATAGGTGCTTATTCTTGAGGTAGTGTGTCAAAGTGTTGATTTCAACAACTCAACACTCTCATTAAGGAACCAGTCTCTACTACTCCACTGTCCTTGGTCCCTTGGCATTAGTCCTACGGTTGTCAACTCATGGTCATAAATGACAGCCATATCTCCAAGAATCATATCTTCACACAACTATATACAAAGAAGGAAGCAAGGGAATAAGAAAAACACATGTTTTTCTCTGTGTATGATGAAGTAAATTTTCTACAGAAAGTAATAAATGACTTCCTGTAATATTTCTTCATTCAGAAGTATGTCAGATGGCTTATTAGCTACAAAGAAACCTGGCAAAATGAGTATTTCTCATTTTTAACCTCTACCATGAAAAGAGGATTCTGACAGGGCAACAGTGGAAGCACCAGCACTGTGTAATATATTTAATACTTTTTATAAAATAAATTTGCTAAATCAACTGACCTGCCTTGAGTTAATCAACCCATCATATAAATATATATGCAGATGTATGTGAGAAATGAATATACACATGAACATGCATATATTTACATAACACTACTTACATATAGTGTGGAGGTGGCATCAGGCTATACTTGAAGAGATGGTTTCCTTGTTAGTCAAATAGCATTAGACTCTCAATCTTTTCAACTGCTCCTAAGAAGAAATGCCTTCAAACACAAAACAATGACTTGTGCTACCATAATGATGATTTTTGTTCCTTTTGTTAGTGTTGACAATTAGCAGAGTTGGAACTGACAGTTTGGGCACTGAACTTCTGATGCATAAGAATAAAGATTAAGCATTCAGAAAAGTCAATTTTAGGTTTTACTTGGAAGCTTCTTTGCTATCTATCTCTTGTTTATGACCTTCTCAATATATCTTATATGATGCTCAAATTCTAGGCTCACTGTATTAGTAGGAAAAGGGAAAATCATGAAGCAGCCTATTGGATAATGATCCAAAGATAAGGGAAATTAATTATATGAATTAAATTTCTAAATTCCCCTAGTAAGTCCACAACTATTTGTGGTGTTAAAAAAAAAAAAAAAAAATGACACTGGGCTACCTTCACAGTCTTCCTTGCATTAATCTGGGCTCTCATTCTCAATGAGATGCTTACTATAAACAATAAAGCTTCAAATCAAAGTGATGATATATATTAAGAGCTATGTAGCCTGACTGTGTTTCTGTCTTAGAAGTAGATTAAAGATTAAAAAAACATAAAGGGCATCTGTCAATCCATGATTTATGTGACCAGGATATTCAATTTCTATCCTCTGTCCAAAACAAAGTTAGCATTCACAATTGCTGAAAGATGGAAGCAACCCAAGTGTCAATCAACTGAAGAATGGATAAACAAAATGTAGTATATACAACCAATGGACTATTACTCAGCTATAAAAAGGAATTAAGTTCTCACACATGCGAGAAAATGGACAAACCTTTAAAACATGTTGGATGAAATATGCCAAAAAAGGATGAATATTAAATGGCCCCACTAATATGAAATAATTAGAATAAGCAAACTCCTAGAGTCAAATCTAGAATATAGCTTATGAGGGGATGGGGTACAGATAGGGAATAGGGAGTTAAGACTTAAAATTTAGAGTTCCTATTTGGAATGATGAAAATGTTTTGGTAATGAATGGTGGTAACAGTATCACAATATTGTGACTGTAATTTAACATAACTGAAATATACATCTGAATGTGATAAAAGGGAAAATGCTAGGTTGTATATAAAGCAATATTATTAAAATTTTTTTAAAAAATCCATGGAACTGCACAACACAAATGGTGAATCATAAGTTAAACCAAGGACTAAAGTTAATAGTACAAGTATAAAAATGCACTTTCATCAATTATAACAAATGTACCATGCCAATGCAAGTTAATACCAGGGGTGGTATATGTAAATCCTTCATTTTATGCAATATTGTTCTATAAACCCACAACTTCTCTAACAAAAAGTATAATAAGTTGTATTATAGTGGGAGAAAAACTGTATAGTACTTTTGCACTCTCCTATCACTCTCCTCCATCCTCTCACTGTGACAAATATTTGAATTTTCCAGAGTGTTAAGAGCTAGTAAAACTTCAAAGAAAGAAAAAGCTTAATAGGTGTTCCTCTTGCCTCCCACCTTCACACTTCATCCTCCAAGTGACCACAAATGATGAAAATCATAGCTTGAAAGCATTCTACAACCATCCCCACTATTGCTTTTAAGTGTTAAACAGTGGCAATGAAAAAAGCTAAAGAAACGAGGGCTCAGAGAATGGACAACTCACACAAATGATATGGGGGGAAAAAACTAAAGAGATACATCATAGAGAAATATTTCCTGCATTTAAATAATTTAAAGTGTGTGTGTGTTTGTGTGAGTGTTTGTACAGTTATCTATATCTATATGTCTATATATTTATAGATAGATAGATATTAGTCAGAAAGGAAAATGGAATAAAATTGACTCCATAAGTGTACCTTCACATTTATGCTCAACTGATTTTCAATAAGGATGCCAAGACAATTCAATGGGGAAAGAATAGTCTTTTTAACAAGGTGGTTGGGACAACTGGATATCCACATTGAAAGGAATGAATGTGAATGTCTACTTGACACCATGAAATTATTAACTCAAAATGAATCAGACACAAATGTGTAAGAGCTAAAACTATAAAAGCCCTAGAAAAAATATTGAAGCAAATTTTCATAAACTTAGGTTAAGAAATGATTTCTTAACTATGTCAACAAAAACATAAGCAACAAAAGATAAAAATAGATAAATTTGACTATATGAAATCTAAAGACAGTTCTGCTTCAAGAATACCATCAAGAGAGTGAAAAAGCAAAGCATAAAATGTGAGAAAACATTTGCAAATAACGTATCTGATGTGTCTACTATCCAGAACAGAGAAAGGATAGTTACAACTCAAATAAAAGGACAAATTACCCAGTGTAACAATGGGCTGAAGATCTGAGTAGATATTTCTCCAGAGAAGATATAAAAATGGCCAAGAAACAACTGTTTAGTAATAAAGGAAATTACAATGAGGTATAACTTGAAACCTGCTAGGATGGCTATGATAAATAAAAGATAATAACAAGTATTTGACAGGATGTAGAAATTTGGGGTCCTCACAAATTGGTGGTAGGAATTTGAAATGGTGCATACTCTTTGAATGACAGTGTGGCAATCCCTCAAAAAGTTAAACATGGATTTCCATAAGACCCAGTAATTCCACTTCTTGGTATATACCCAAGAGAAATGAAAACATATGCCCATGAAAAAAATTCCACAAGAATATTCATAGCAACTTTATGCATAAAACAAAAATATAGAAGAACTCAATAGGTTAGTTGTGAGGAATAACTTCAAAAGGACAAGATGAAACTTTCTAGTATGATGGAAGTAGGCTATATCACTTTCTCTGTGGAAATTGGTTGGGTGTATACTTAAAGAACCATCTAGCTGTATACGTAAAATTTGTACATTTATATGTCAAATACATCAAAAATTCAATAACAAACTCAAGATTCATAGAGCTTGATTTTTTTAACAATTTATTGTTCAAAATATCCATTGAGAAATATTATGGAAAACTAGTGTGGGTTTCTGGGTAACATATGTCTAATCCCTAATACTGGCATCAGTGGAGAAATCCATACTCTGTCATGCTAACATCAGAGGTAAAATTCTGGACAGGCTGAATCAGTATTTTTATGTAAGACAGGACCCTGGCATTTCCACACACACACACACACACACACACATACACACAACATAACTTCTGGCTCTTATTAAGTCTACTTCTAAAACTTGGAGAAAGCCAGTGAAGCTGAAGCAAACACACACTTATAATTCAAAACAGAAAAAGTCAAACTGCAGAGATTCACCTCTTTCCATTTAAGCTTTTAGCCCATGAGTGCCACCAACTATCCCATTTGTTTAAGGACATAGAGGAAAGAAATAGCTTGCTAGGTAAAGAAGTGAAAGAGGTAAAAAACACAATTAGAATTTCAATAAATCAAAAATACCATCTCTGAAAAAATATATATTGAATTAATAGTAGGTTGGACACTGCAAAAACAAAACAAAACAAAACAAAAACAAAAACAAAAAAAAAGAGAGTGAACTCCAAGGCATAGTAATAGAAACAAAAGAGAAAAAAATACTTTAAAAAATTAACAGCATTATTAAGCTGTGAGAAAACCTCAAGTGGTATAATATATGTGTTATCGGAATCCCAAAAAAGAAGGGATTAAGAAGAAATACTGGTTAAATAATGAGAAGAATTTTCATTATTTGATGAAAATTATAAATGTATAGGTTCAAGAATTTCAAAAAACTCTAGGCAGAAGAAACATAAGGAATACTTCTCCAAAATACATGATGATAAATTATGTAAAATCAGCAATAAAGAGAAAATATTAAAAAGTTACCAGTGGAAAAGAAGGCCCTTCACAAACAGGAGAAAGAAGGCAAGAATGACAACAGACTATTCATCAAAAACATAATTCAGTGGACCATGGAGAAAAAAAATTAAAATACTGAAGAGGGAAAAAACCTTCAACTGTTAACCTAGATTTCTATACACAGTGAATTTATCTTGAACAATTAAGAATAAATATTTTTTACACAAAATCGGAAAATTATAACTAGCCCCTATAGCATATAAAATATAACAGGAGAGAAATGAGATGCTTTTCATTGCACCCAGTGTGAAATTTTAAAAAATATTGAGGAGATAAAATTTGAATGAGTGAATTTCATAATAGTTAGATATGGTAAACTGTAAGTATGAAAGAAGTGTAAAGAATAAAATAAACTAGTGCCCTTAAAGAGACATACATTTAGAATACCAAAAGGATGTGCAGTTTTAAAATTGTAAATCTTGTTTTTCTTTTAAACACTTTAAATTCCTTCTTTGAAATTTTCACTAGCTATAAATAAGAATTTTGGCTTATCATGTTTTCTCCACATAAAGTATAATTTGCAAGTATAAGCTATCGCTTTTGCTCAGTAATGCAATATAATATAAGCAAATACATACACATAGCTGCAAGTTTTACAGTGATAGTTAGAAAGTCAAATTATTATAAATAAAATTGGCAGTTTTGAAAATATAGTTTAAATAATTTAAACAATTGTTCTTTGGTTTAAGTAGAAATTTCAAATGTTTCGAGACTCAGATGAAGCCTGACCCAGAGTTTCAGATGACGTGACCAGGTCCTAGTCTCGTGATCCTTTTCTTGCCCTACTCACTCAATGCAGGGTCCGTTCTAACCATGGTTTCCACTTATGGTCACAAGACGGCCACTGACAGGACCATTAGCTGCCAGCTTCTCTCAGGCAAAATGAACATGTGAAAACAATCATCACCAAAGCCTCAGTGATTTTTCAGTAACTGCAATTCAATCAATTTCATCTTCTTAAATAAGTCTTTCCAGGACATTTCTGACTCACTTGAGCCTTGATAGATTGCTCTCTATCTGTGAGGCAATTCTGAAAATTTAAAATCTTTTTCACCATCACTCTGGGGATTCCCTATCTCTCTCTTGTTCTGGGTCCCCTATTTCCTGGATCACATTTCTCTAAATTACTTGATTTTATTACTCATTTTGATACAACATGTACCATCTTAACTTCTTGACAAAACATGCAAAAAAATACAAATTTTCAATAGCAAGGTATGTCTGAGACTCCCTTTATTGTACCTTCCTCTACATAGGACATTTGCATGGGGATAGACTAGTAACTTGTAAGTCATTTTCCCTCAAAAATTTGAAAGCACTGATCCAATCAATATGAAGAAGCTCAATGTCCTTCTGATTCCTGATAAATCTTAGAAAAACTATTTGGTTACTTTCTCCCCATTCTAGTAGCTTTGAATATCTGTCTTTTTGTCCATTGTTCTGATTATTCACAATGTTACATGTGTCTATTTTTCCATGTTAAAAGGAGAATAAATTGGGTCCATTCTGGAAATTCATGTCCTTCAGTTCTGGAACATATTTCTTAAATTATATTATTTCCTCCTCATTTTACTCTCTATTCTCCTTTCAGACTTTCCATTTTTTAGATGTCATATTCTGGAATTTCTTCTTTCTGTACTTTATTTCTCTTCTATTTTGCATTAATCTCCCCTCTAGCACATAGTCTCAACTTTGTCTTCTGGAACTTTTATTGTTTTTCCTTTTTCCATCATTTTGAATGTTCGAGAGTACATTTTGTCCTCTTATTATATCTTTTCTTGAGTTTTTTCTCCTTGCATTGTTTGTTTTGTTCAAATTGTTTTTGCTTGCTCAGTGTGTTTATTCTATCTTAGATGTTCTCTTTCAATATCTCAGCTTTAACAATCTTTAACATTTAGCTGATTCTACACAATGACTATCATCTTCACATGGGGTTTCAGTGCTTGGAAGCTGTGAGCCTCACTGAACACTGGATATGTAATTAGGGAACCTTAGTGGCAATGCCATTAAGTCTGTTATCATCAACTTGTTTTAGACCCAGTGGAGAGTCTTCCAATCTCTCTGGAGGATATGAGCCTGGTTTTCAGCATTCAGTTACCTGAGCTGAGTGGGGGAAGGAAGCTAACAGTGTCAACATTAATTAGGTAAAACTACTACTAAATTGCCCTAATTTCAGTATGGGAAAACCCACTCTCAAATATAGACTCATAATTCAGACATTATTTTTTAAACTTTCTTTCATGAATAAACCTCTTGTCTTTTACTGAGGTCAAACTGGAGGCAGTCACCTGACTGCATAGAATAGTAGAGGAGATCTGAATATGTAACTACTTCTAAGACTTAAGCATTTCTCTTGTTTTGTCCCCACCTTCACCATGGCTTCTGAAGGTAGCTTTACTACCAAATTCTGAGCATATAATAGATTCTATGGTGTATATTTTGGTTTCCTAAAGCTGCCAGAATTCAATATATCAGGAATGGGTTGGCTTTTACAATGGAGATTTATTAATTTACAATTTCCAGTTCTTAGGCTTGTGAAAATGTCCAACTCAAGGCATCAGCAGGATGATACCTGAGACTCTGAAGACATGCTGCTGGCATCTGGGATATGTCCATCACATGGGAAGGCACATGGCCAGCATCTGCTGGCCCTTTACTCCTGGGTTTCACTGCTTTCAGCATCTGGTTCCAGTGGTTTCCTCTCTGAGCTTCTGTGGGTCCTCTCTTAACTTCTCTAGAACTTATCTCTAAATTTCTCTGGGGCTTTTTTTGGGAGTATCACTTAATTTCACCTCTCAGTTCTCCAGGACTTCTCTGAGCTCTCCAGACTCGCTGTATGTGTCCTTTATCCTCTGTGCCAGTTTGAATGTATTATGTTCCCCCAAAACTCCATTATCTTTGATGTAATCTTGTGTGGGCAGACGTATCAGTGTTGATTAGATTGTAATTCTTTGAGTGATTCCATGGAGATGTGCCCCACCCAACTGTGGGTGATGACTCTGATTGGATAATTTCCATGGAGGTGTTGCCCCACCCATTTAGGGTGGCTCTAAATTAAATCACTGGAGCCATATAAATGAGCTGACAAAGAGAAGGAACACAGTGCATCTGAGAGTGACATTTTGAAGAGGAGCTGCAGCCAAAAGGGACACTTTGAAGAACACACTGGAACTGAGAGAGGAGCTTCAGCTTACAGAGATATTTTGGAGATGGCCTTTGAAAGCAGACTTTTGCTCTGGAGAAGCTAAGAGAGGACAAATGCCCCAAGAGCAACTAAGAGTGACATTTTTGAGGAGCTGAAGCCTAGAGAGGAACATCCTGGGAGAAAGCCATTTTGAAACCAGAACTTGGAGCAGATGCCGGCCATGTGCCTTCCCAGCTAACAGAGGTTTTCCAGACGCCATTGGCCATCCTCCAGTGCAGGTACCTGATTGCTGATGTGTTACGTTGGACACTTTATGGCCTTAAGACTGTAACTGTGTAATCAAATAAACCCCCTTTTATAAAAGCCAATCCATTTCTGGTGTTTGCATTCCAGCAGCATTAGCAAACTAGAACATCCTCCTATAAAGGACTTAAGTTAGGGGATTAAGACCCACCTTGAATGGGCTGGGTCACATCTCAATTGAAATAACCTAACCAAAAGGTCCCACTCACAGCAGGTCTACACCCACAGGCTTGGATTAATAGAACATGGTCATTTTTGGGGTACATAACAGCTTCCAACTATCTATGGTATAAATTAGTGTTTCCTTGATTCCCCCTAATTCTTTCTTACTGTCAGCTATCATGACTAATGATTTTGATACTACTCATTGATTTACTTTCCAGCCTCCAACATTATGTGCTTTTTGTGAATCTACTGTTTTCTTTGTCGTTGTGAGCTAAAGCAATTTTGAATCCCTTTTAATTTGCTTTACTAAGTTTCAGGAAGGAATACAAATAGAACACCTACATTAACCTGTCATCTCTAACCAGAGTCCTCTGGCTGCATCTCTAGGGGGGACTCCTGATGCACCAACACTGTCTGCTCCCAGAGACAGAGGTCAAAGGGCCCAGGATAGAGTAGTTCCATTCTACTCAGAGTAGGTTGTACATGAATCCTATAACACTACAAACAGCCTCCCTGTTTATCTTAGATTTACTGATGCATTTCCTCCAAAGAACATTTTGAGAACATTTAGGATAATGAGGCATGATGAAGGCAAACATGCATGAGATATAGGTAGGCTCTTACTCTAGGATTTCTCAGTCTAAATATACAGATAATCAAGGAAACTGAGACTGGCATCTCTATTAGCTATTATTTACCAATTCACAGCACTCTAAACTGTCAACTTCACAACCACCCTCTGAACTAGGCATGCCTGTCTCACCTTTAAGAAACCCAAGGCTGGGGGAGAATAATTGAATAATTGACTGTCCTAAGGTCAAAACTGCTGGTGGCAGAGAAATATTCAACCTCTGTCTGTCTTAATTCAAACGGTATTTATTTATTGACAACAATATGCAGAATCATATTGCATATTCTAGCATACAATTTTGTACAAGTTTCATATTCTTTCAATTTAAGTGACAGAAATCCATTCTAGCCAAGACAGCTTATATTAAAAAGGTATTTGGAAGTGGTAAGTACAGGATGTACATGTGGGTAGGGCTTGTACCTCTGCTCCTACTGTTGTCTCTGCTTGGTTCTATTGGGCTTTATTTTCAGACAGCCTCAGTACCATATAGTGAAAGAGAACCTCCTGAATTCCTAGATTTAATCATACCAGCTCAGTAATTCCAAGGAACAAAAGCTTTTTTGAAAAGTTTTTGCATTAAAGACCAAAAAAGAGTGTAGTCAAGAGATTCTTTTACAATTAACCATGGTCAACAGGTTTACTATGTGCTTATCAGACAGATGATATGTGGTGATGTGGGCAAGTCAGTTCCAGTGAAATAATATAAATTGTCACTACATTAGACAAGGTCCAGTCAAGAACAAATATCATACTATCTATATCATACAGAGAATATTTAAAGTAGATAATTGATTAAACAGATATTGCAAAGTGGAAAGAGCAAAAAGGTAATGCTGAGAACATATAAAAAGGAAGAGTTGCAAAAAATACCAAGCAACCCTAGAACTTGCTAAATCAGGGAGTATATCCAAATTCATGAATCTTAGAGGAGATACTCTATAGGATAAATGTTTGGAAAAATGGGGGCCTGGAGGTGTCCCACAACTAGCAAGAGGATTCTGGGTGGTGCAGTATTTCATGTAATTGGTTGATCCCTGGTCAAGTATTCACTCCTATACTTCCTTCAATCTGAAGTGGTTTCCTGGCTACAAACTTATTTTGTGGGAGAATCCATGCCTAAACATCAGGTATCCCATAAACATCCGGATAGTGATGTTGGCTGAGTTCTGCAGGCAAGAAAGGCAAATACATACATAATATCAATCTGTTAGAAATGAAATTGCTGGTCTTTCCAGGATGTAGGACCCAATGTAAAATGTTGGTTACTGGAGAAATAAAGATATATCAGGCCTTAGGATTGGTCTCAGTTGCTGACCTTTTGAAAAATCAGAAGCAGTATTAGCTATTCCATAATAGGTAAGTAAGAGTCCATGCTGCTAGACCCATGGGTAGATGCCATCTCTGAAACTATGAAACTTCATTCATGTGCTTTCATATGGCTTCTGGATGACTGGTGATGAATACTGGCTTTGACAACCAGATAAACCATTTTATCCTGTTGGTTTTTAGTGCCTTCTAGGGTGATTACTTTCTGCTAGGTATTAACATGTGATACAAAAATTTTTAGACTTCTTTCACTCTATAATATGTCCATCTACATGTATATACAAGATAATTGCTTCTAATATTTCACTCCTTTTACTTCCAGACTCCTGAAGGGCTGGCCTGTCTTATCAGCCAGTGCCAGGAATTTGTATATATCCTCATTTCAAGTTACACACTTTACTAAGAAATGTGTATAAACATGTATAGCACTCACATACCATCCAGTAACATGATTATCCCTCTCTAGTGTGTTTCAAGGATACCCTTGAATGTCTTTTCCCTTGTACACTCATACAGCAGGACCTTCCATAAACTGACTAAGGATTCTTCCTTCTTCTGGCTATACTGGGATATGATATGGCCATAGGAATGACTGGGAGAAGAGGTACTGGTTCAACGGTATTGGATGGCATGGGCATCTGGGCCTCCCACTCATGCTGCCCACTGATTTGGGGGGATTGAATCTGAATGTACTATTTCTATCTGCTGATACCATATGACTTATGGATCAAGAATCTGAGAGAACCTAGATCCTAAAGGGCAGTTCTGGATGTTGGTTCAATTTGTGTCTCATAGTCAAATATATAAATATACCAAGGCACAAAATCCTTGAATGTGTTGTTTAATGAAAGGCACATAACTTTTCACTGCACTGGCATTGCCTTGACTCAGAACTCCAGGGGCCTGCTGAGAAGATTCTCTCAATGCGTTTGCCATGAACTCCACATTGCATCTTTTCTATCACTGACAATTCGAACAGCATAATGTCAGCTGGATTACATGGCCAATGTGCAGGGCACATAGCTGCCTGCTGCAGAGCCCATCCTTGCCAGTGTCCAAATTACAGTGGATTGATTTCACATCACCCAGTGTATATGGCAAGAGCTGAAAAGGAATGAATGGCATGACAGAAGAGACTGAAAATACACTTGAGGCATAAAACAGCAGAACTGAACAGGCAAAAGAAAGAATCAGTAAACTACAACATTGGGCAACTGAAATCTTACAGAGAGAAAAACAGACCAAGAAAAGAATGAAAAAAATTGAGCAGTATCTAAGAATTCAGTGAGTGCATCATGCCCACAAACATACATGTCTGGCTGTCCCAGAAGGAGAATAGAAAGGAAAAGGGGCAAAAGGAATATTTGAGGAAATAATGGACAAAAATCCAACTCCATGAAAGAGACAAATATACATGTCTAAGAAGTACAACTCTAAAAGACCTACTCCAAGACATGTACTAATCAGAATGCCAAATGCCAAAGATAAAGAGAAAATCCTGGGAGCAGCAAGAGAAAAGTGATCAGTCACATACAACATATCTTCAATAAGACTAAGTGCCAATTTCTTATTAGAAACCATAGAGGTGAGAAGACAGTGATACAATATATTTCACTTTCTGAAAGGGAAAAACTGTCAGCCAAGAGTTCTTCATCTGGAAAAATTGTCCTTCAAAAATGACAGGGAGTTTAAAATATTCACAGAAAAACAAAACTGAGTTTGTCAACAAGAGAATTGCCCTACAAAAATGCTAAAGGGAGATCTGCAGGCTGAAAGGGAAAGATGGGAGAGAGGCTTGGAGGAGACTAGAGAGACAAAAAAAGACACAAAATATAAAACAGAATAAAATGGTAAAGTACTGCCTTTACAGTAATAACACTGAATGTTAGTGGACTAAACTCCCAAATCAAAAGACAGATTTGCAGAGGGATAAAAAATTATGAACAATCTACATGCTATCTATAACAGATGCACTTTAAACCAAAGAACACAAATAGGTTGAAAGTGAAATGTTAGAAAAAGATATTCCATGCAGACAGTAATAAAATATGAGCTGGGGTAGTTATACTAATATCAGAGAAAATAGACTTCAAATGCAAAACTGTTATACCAGGCAAAGAAAGACAATATATATTGATAAAAGGGGCAATTCATCAAGAAGAAATAGGAATCATAAATATTTAGACCTAACCAGGATGCCCCAAAATACATAAGGCAAACTGTGAGCCAGTGATTGGATACTTCAGATGGTTTTTATGGTGTGTAAATATATCTCAGCAAAACTGCATTTAAAATTATATAAGGCAAACACTGGCAAAACTGAGGAGAAAAATAGACATCTCTGAAATAACAGTTGGAGACTTCAACACAACACTCTCATCAATGGACAGAACATCTAGACTGAGACTAAACAAGAAAGCAGAGTATTGAATAATTTGATAAAAGAACCAGAATAGACATGTACAGTATGTTGCGCAACAAAACAGCAGGATACACATTCTTCTCAAGTGCTCATGGAGCATTCTCCAGGACAGAATACATGTTGGGTCACAAAGCAAATATCAATAAATGTTAAAAGATTGAAATTATACAAAGCACATCCTCGGACCATAATTGAATGAAGGTGGAAATCAATAAAATCCAGCTGGAGAACTGGAAAGTTCACAAATATATGGAGGTTAAACAACACATCCTTAAAAATTCAGTGGGCCAGAGAAGCAATTGCATGAGAGGTCAGTAAAAATCTTGAGGCAAATGAAAATGCTAACAAGATATATCAAAAGTTATGCAACGCAGCAAAGGCATTGCTAAGAGAGAAATTTATAGCCCAAAGTGACTACATGAAAAAAGAAGAAAGAGCAAAATCAAAGGTCTGACTACAAACATGGAGGGACTAGGAAAATAACAGCAAACTCACCCAAAGAAAGCAGAAGGAAAGAAAGAAAGATTAGGGAAGAAGTAAATGAAATTGAGAACTTAAAAAAAAAAAATAGCAAGAATTAACAAAACCAGAAGTTGGTACTTTGAGAAGATCAATAGAGTTGACTAACAGCTAGGCCAAAGAAGGAAAAAAGAGAGAAGACATAAGTCTATAAAATCAGAAATGAAAGCAGGTTATTACTACTGACCCCCCAAAAATAAAAAGGATCAAAGAGGCAACTATGAACAACTGTATGCCAAAAAATTAGACAAATTAAATGAAATGAGAAAATTCATAAAAACACAGGAACAACCTACAATGACTATAGAATAAATAGAAGAACTCAACAGTCCAACTAGAAGTAAAGAGTTTGAATCAGTCAACAAAAACCTCCCAACAAAGAAAAGCCAAGGCATAGATGGTTTCACAGGTGAATTCTACCAATCATTTCAAGAAGGATCAATACTAATCCTGCACAAATTCTTCCAAAAAATTGAAGAGGAGGGAACACTATTTAACTCATTCTATGAAGCCAACATCACACTAAGGTTAGATAAAAACACAAGAAAAGAAAATTACCCACCAATTTCTCTAATGAATATGGAAGCAAAAGTCCTCATCATACTACTTGCAAATTAAAAGAATTATACACCACAATCAAGTGAATTTTATCTTAGGTATGCATGGGTGGTTCAATGCAGGAAAATCAATTAATATGTTACATCACATTAATAAATTGATGATCACCTTGATAGACCCAGAAAAAGCATTTGACAAAATCCAGCACACTTTCTTGATAAAAACATTTTGAAAACTAGTAATAAAAGGAAAATTCCTCAACATGATAACAGCATATATGAAAAAACGCATAGCTAACTTTGTACTCCAAGGTGAAAGACTGCTTGATATCCCTCTAAGATGTGGAACAAAAGAAGGATGCCCACTGTCACCACCATAATTCAGCACTGTACTAGACATGCAAGCTAGTGTAATTAAGCAAGAAAAAGAAATAAAAGGCATCCAAAGTGGAAAGGAAGAAATCAAACTTTCAGTATTTGCATTTTTAAAAGGAAGAATGAAGTTGGAGGCCTCGCACTTCTTGACATTAATGCATATTACAAAGCTACAGTTGTCAAAACAACATAGTACTGGCATAAAGATAGATATATTGAACAATGGAATGGAATAGAGAGTTAAAAATCGAACCTTACATCTATAGCTAGTTGATATTTAACAAAGCTGTCAAGTCCACACAACTGGGACAGAATAGTCTCTTCAACAAATGGTGCTGGGAGAACTGGATATCCACATGCAAAAAATGAAAGAGCACCCCTATCTCAGACCTTATACAAAAATTAACTAAAATGGATCAAAGATTTTCATATAAGATCCAGGACTCTCAAACTCCTACAAGAAAATATGGGGAAGCATCTTCAAGATCTTGTGTTAGGCAATGGTTTCTAAGTCTTCATATCCAAAACACAAGTAAATTGGTCCTGCTCAAAAAAAAAAAAAGCAACTTCTGTGCTTTGCAGGACTTTGTAAAGAGAATGAAAAGGTAAACTACTTAATTGGAGAAAATATTTGAAAACCACAAACCTTTTAAGGGTTTACTATCTGGAATTTATAAACAAATCCTGCAACTCAACAATAAAAAGACCAAACAACCCAATTAAAAAATGGGTAAAAGACTTGAAGAGACACTTCTCCAAAGAAATACAAATAGATAAAAGCACATGAAAAGATGCTCAACGTCACTTGCTATTTGGGCAAAGTAAATCGAAACCACAATGAGATATCATTTCATACCTACTAGAATGCCCCTATTAAAAATAAACAGAGAGCCACAAGTGTTGGAGGGGATGTGGAAAAAAATAGGAACACTCATTCACTGCTGGTGGGAATGTAAAATGGTGCAGCCATTGTGGAGCACAGTTTGGTGGTTCCTCAGAAAACTAAGTATAGACATACCCGTATGATCTGGCAATCCCACTGCTAGGTATACACCCAGAAAACCTGAAAGCAATGATTTTAAAAGACATTTTAGTGGCAGTTTTCACAACTGCTAAAAGATGGAAGAAACTCAAGTGTCCATCAACCGACAAATGGATACAAAAAATGTGTGTATATATATATATATCTATATATATATATGAAGGAATATTATTCAGCTTTACAGAGAAATGAAGTCCTGATGCATGTGACAACATGAATGAAATAAGTAAGATATAAAAGGACAAATATTTTATAAGCTCATGATATGGACTAATTACAGTAAGTAAGCCAATGGAGTTAGAATCTAGAATATAGATTACTAAGGGATAGACTAGGGGTAGAGAATGTGGCATAGACGTCAAATATGTACAGAATTTCTATTTAGATTGATTGTAAAGGCTTGGAAATGGTGGTTATGGTAGCACATTATTGAGAGTGAAATTAACAGCACTGAATTATGTATGTGAATGTAGGTGAAAGAGGAAGTTTTGGGTCTTGTATATTACCAGAATCAAAGTTAGAAGATAAAACAGGACTGTATAATAAAATGAACCCTTTTGTATATGATGGACTAGGATTAATAGCACAAATACATGAATGTTCTTTCATGAATTATAACAAATACACGACAGTAACAGAATGTTCTAATATTATAGTGGTATATGAGAAAAATACACCTAATGCAAACTATGGACTATAGTTAATAGTACCATTTTCATATTTTTTCATCAGTTGTAACAAAGTTACCATATTAATGCAAAGTATAAACAATAGGGAGTGTATGGGATCCCCATATTTTTTTACATGACTTTTCAGTAAACCTACAACTTCTCTAATTAATCATCATAATTTTAAAAACAATTATGCAAAGTGCCTGAAAATAGACACAAAGCACTATGTATTCTCTGACTGCATTTATATAAAATGTAAATACAAATAAATCTACAGAGACATATTTGTAGTTACGTAGGGGTGGGGAAGGATAGAGGAATTGAGAGGTGAGTGCTAGAGTATATGTGGTTTTTCTTTATGGAGTAATTAAAATGTTCCAAAATTTTGATTATGGTGATGAATGCACAACTCTGTGTATATACTAAAAACCATTGATTGTACCACTTGAATATATGAAGGGTAAGTGAAAATATCTCAAAAAACTTCTAGAAAACAGGGGAAGCCACACATGCCCTAAGTTAAAAGATGGACTTTAGTTAGTGATACAATTGTAAAAGCATGCTATAATCAATTAAAAAAAATGTTCCACATCAATTGCAGTTGTTGTTGCTGGGTGGTGTTCTGGTTTGCTAATGCTGCCATTTTGCAAAACACCAGAAATGAATTGGCTTTTATAAAGGGGGTTATTTGGTTACACAGTTAAAGTCTGTGCTGGTTTGGATGTATTATGTCCCCCAAAACACCATTATCTTTGATGCAATCTTGAGTGGGCAGAAGTATTAGTGTTGATTAGATTGTAATTCTTTGAGTGTTTCCATGGAGATGCGACCTACCCAACTGTAGGTGATAACTCTGATTAGATAATTTCCATGGAGGTGTGGCCCCACCCATTCAGCATGGGCCTTGATTGGTTTTCTAGAGCACTATATAAGCTCAGACAGAAGAAGCAAGCTTGCTACAGCCAAGATGGACACTTTGAAGAACACACAGGAGCTGAGAGAGGAGCTGCAGTTTACAGAGATGGCCTTTGAAAGCAGACTTTTGCTCCAGAGAAGCTAAGAGAGAACAAATGCCCAAGAGCAACTGAGAGTAACAATTTGGAGAGAAGCTGCTGCCTAGAGAGGAAAGTCCTGGGAGAAAGCCATTTTGATACCAGAACTCTGGAGCAGACGCCAGCCACATGCTTTCCCAGCTAACAGAGGTTTTCCAGATGCCAATGGCCATCCTTCAGTGAAGGTACCCAATTGTTGATGACTTACCTTGGACACTTTATGGCCTTAAGACTGTAACTGTGTAACCAAATAAACCCCCTTTTATAAAAGCCAATCCATCTCTGGTATTTTGCATCCAGCAGCATTAGCAAACCGGAACACAGTCTTAGGGCCATAAAGTGTCCAAGGTAAGGCATCAACAAGGTACCTTCACTGGAGAAAGGCCACTGGCATCTGGAAAACCTCTGCTAGCTGGGAAGGCATGTGGCTGGCATCTGCTTGCTCCCAGGTTGTGTTGCAGCCCCTCTCTCAGCTCCTCTGTGTTCTTCAAAATGTTGCTCTTGGGGCATTTTGTCCTCTCTTAGCTGCAGCTCTTCCAAAATGTCACTCTAAGTTGCTCTGAGGTCCTGCTGTCTATGAATTCCTTTACACAACTCCAGTGATCCAATTAATACCCATCCTGAATGGGTGGGGTAACACCTCCATGGAAATTATCCAAACATTTCATTCACAGTTGATTGAGTCACATCTCCATGGAAACACTCAATCAAAAGATCCTGATCTATTCAACACTAATATGTCTGCCCCCATAAGACTGCATCAAAGATAATGGCATTCTAGGGGATATAATACATCCAAACTGGCACAGGTGGTATATGGAAGTACTGTAACTTATGCATGGTTCTCTAATAAAAAATAAAAGCCTGCTTGCCCTGATATATGGCTTTATCAGTAATAAAGATGTAATCAAAATACAATAGTATCCACCTGACAAATTGCTTATTTATTTTCTCAAATGGTTCTTAACATATTCTTTAACTTACCTCCTGAAACAAGTGGTATCTTGTGCATTGAACCAGGGATTTGAAGATTAGAAATACAAAGTGACTCCAATTTAGCAATATGGAATATATTTTATGCTTATTTAACTATTGAGACCCATTGGCCTCTCATAATGTGATTTGAACCTCAGCATTTTTGTTCACAGGTGAGTGAATAATTTTATGCAGGTGCACAATCATTTGTCCAGAGGACAGACTGTGAGTACCTCTTCTTAAGCAAAGGCATGCCTCAGAAAAGGCTAAGTCCACTGAAAAAGGCAAGCTAAGTGAGCCTACACAAAGTTCTGGGCCCCAGGATCCTCAGCCAAAGTTGGTTGGGCAGATTGAGCCAACCTTAGTAATTGCATGAGCCTATCAAGCTTCAGTCAAACAATGTTGCAAATGAAACCTGAGTCATATAGAGGAAGCTTTACCCAAGAAGGCAATGATTTGATTAGAGGGAAAAAGAGACCCTTTTCATATAAAGACTTTTTGGACAATAGAGTTTGGAACAATCATTTCCTGTTTTCACCGGGTTTATCAGCCATTTCCTCAAGAAATAAAAATTCCAAGACCAGTAAAGCAGGGTGGCTAGTCTGCTACAAAATGTGTGACTCTTTCATACTACTTAAACTGCTGTTAGCACCCAGACAGGGAACTGTGGATATATGTGGCTCGTCCACAGTCCCAAGAGTTAATTCCCCACAAGTGTTGTCAAGTTGTCCTTGGATTTGTTAGAACATAAGCTCTGACCAGGGCATTAGATTTCCATCTTCTAAACTGGACTTGAAACTTTAAATGGGTGGTATGTTTTATTAATTTAAAAAATAGGACCTTATCATTAAAAAATAATGCTTATTATATTGGGAAATGGAAACAACTTAATTAAATTATTGCAAGCTTAAAGACTAAGAAGGTAGTTTAATTTTGTGGGTTAAAACACTGCTTCTTGGAATGAAATATGCTTTGGAGACTAAATGATTTATAAACTGATTTATTCCATTTTAAAATCATAGCAGGTTCAGTAGAAAAAATGGAAAAAAAGATAAAGGAAGACAAACTAGAATAAGACAGAGAAAAGAGGAGAATAAATATCTATTTGACAGAAAATAGTCATTTGAAAGTCAGGAATCTGGATCCAGGAAACTATTGATAATTATAATATTAAAGCCACTGAAAAAGAATAAAGAATTCCCCTTAAAGACTGAGAGACTTTTAAGAATGGGAGAGCTTAGGAAGATACTGGAATTACCTGGTTCTTGAGAAAACACACTAAAAAAAAATATGGAGCAAGGCACAGAGAAGGAAGGCATATTAATGGACAGCTGGGGAAGGCCATGATAAATCAAGTCCCAGCCCTGGTCAAACAGACTGATGGGAAGATGTATTGTAAGTAGCATTACCGAAGGAGAGAGGTGAAGTTAGATAGCTTTGTTAACATAGTGGGATTATGGTATTCCAGAACCTATTGATTTCAATATTTTTAATTGGGAAAATCCCACAAGATAAAAACCAGATAATTATTTCATAAAAACTAATAATTTGACAAATGAAAAGAGGAAGGGAAAAAGGCTTCCTTTAAAATTTAACATGTGATATAGAATGAAGAGAACCAACTTCAGATAGAAGTTAAACTGCTAGCAATTCAATTGAAAATTCCCTGGAGAAGGAGGAAGACAAGAGGCATTTGATGATACTACCCCCATATAGCAGAAGGAAATAAAGGTCTGGGACATGTGGAAACCCAGGAAAAGCACTGTCTATGGAGCACACTGCACTTGCTTTTACTCTAGGGGCATATGCTGTGAACGTCAACCAAGTTTCCATTCAGCAAGCTGCTGAGGAGACTCTCTAGCTGAAACAAACCTAGAGGCAAGACTCTGCCCATGAGGCAGGTTTCTCACACTTATGCAACTCCATTGCAACAGGTAGTAGACACCCAACTGTGACAGTCCTGCAAAAGGCTATGCTAATTTCCCTTGGTGCAGAATTGAGTGTTAAAATAAAATAAACTATGAAGATCAAAGAGCACTGGGGATTGAATCATGTCCCACACAGAAGAATGGTCAAGTCTAAGCCCTGCTCCTGAGGGTGTGAACCCATTTGTAAATAGGAACTCAGGAGATGTTATTATTAGTTAAGTTGTGGATTCAGTTGTGGCTGGGATCTTCCAAAATTCTATTTAGCTGAGGCCAAACTGAATCTGGGTTGGCCTCATCCACATGTCTGGACCCCTTATAAGCAGAGGAAATTTGACCCAGCCGGTCAACAGAAGTTCAGAATTAAGAAGCCAGAGAGAATGAAGCAGAGCATCATGTAACAGAAGCTGAGATGCAAACCAAGGAACTAACTTCAAGGCAAACAAGCACCAGAACACTCCTGTAAGAAAGCATGCTCTGGTGAGAAACTGATTTTGGACCCCTGGCCTCCAAAAGAATGAGAAAAAATTCTTGTTGTTTAAGTTCAATCAATATATAGTATTTGGCAGCGCAAACCTGCCAAACTAAGACAATGTGGAAATTTAAATTAAGAGATTTTGAATATGATGAATAGAAAAAAATAGTAAAAGCATTTTCAGTAAAACCTAATTGTGATTGCCATATTTATTCTTAAGTTTTCTTTTCTTTTTTTTTCTTGTACGTATGTTGCAATCCTTTGAGAATTAATGGAAATAAGGGACCAGTTCATGTATCTCTTAGCATTCATATCAGTGGAGAACTTATGACATCACACATAGCAGGTTTTCAATAAGCAAATGCAGCATATGAGAAAGGGAAAGAAAATATGGGAGAACATTTGAATTGTAATTCCTTTTCTAACATAGTATGTTAGTGTTCCGATTTGCTGAAGCTGCCAGAATGCGAAATACCAGAAATGGATTTACTTTTATAGAGGGAATTTATTAGGTTACAAATTTACAGTTCTATGCATATAAAAGTATTCAAACTAAGATATCAAGAAGAGGATACCTTCAGTGAAGAAAAGCTGATGGCATCTGGAACACCTCTGTCAGCTGGGAAGGCATGTGGCTGGTGTCTGCTGGTCCTTTGTTCCCGGGTTGCATTGCTTTCAGCTTCTTATTCCAAACTGTCTCTGGGCTTCTGTCTCTCTTAGCTTCTCTCAGCTCTCTGCTTGGTTCTCCTGGGGCATTTCTCTCTAAGCATCTGGGAGTCCTCTCTTAGCTTCTCTGGGGCAAACTCTGGTCTTTGTCTCTTAGCTTAGCATCTTCAAACATCCTTCTCTCTGCATCTCCCAGTCTCCAAGTGTCTCTATAGGCTCTTATCTTCTCCCGGTGAAAAACTCTGTATTACATATCTTAGCTTCTCCTCAAAATGTCTCTCTCAGCTTCTCTGAGCTCTTTCTCTCTGTGAGCTCTCTTAAAGGACTTCAGTAAACTAATCAAGACCTATCCTGAATGGGTGGCTTCACACCTTCATGGAAATAATTTAATCAAAGGTCTCTCCCACAGTTGGGTGGGCCATATCTCCATGGAAACATTCAATCACAAGGTTCCACCCAATAAGCTTGGTTCTTCTGGGGTCCATAACAGTTTTAAACAAGCACAGATAGTAATAAAAACTACCTCAACCTCCCATTCCCTGGCAAAGAATAAGAACACTAGTATCTGATTTGCCAAATGCTTTTTCATTTCTTTGGTAAAATGAAATACACTTATGGAGAGAAAAGTATTCCTAAAATCTAGATATGGTATCTATTAAAGCAGAATAGCAAGGGGAGATTTAAAAACTGAACATATTCTCATTGGAACCATTAATTTCTGCCATCTGCAAATCTCCAAAACCAATTCTCACCTCCCCACAAAAACCTTCCTCAATGCGTTCTTCACATCCTTGTTCCTCAGACTATATATTAAAGGGTTCAGCATGGGGACTACCATGGTGTAAAACACTGAAAACACCTTCTCCTGTTCTAGGGAGTTACTTGAAGGGGGCTTGATATACATGAAGGTGATAGACCTAAAGTAGATTCCCACAGCCATGAGATGGGAGCTGCAAGTTCCAAAAGCTTTGGACCGGCCCTCTGAGGATCGGATGCCAAGGATGCTGCGAAAGATGAAGGCATAAGAGATGAAGACAGCGAGTGTGGGGGTTAAGGTGTTAAACCCTGCAATAATAAAAAGTAGAATCTCATTGAGATGTGTGCTGTAGCAGAAGAGATTGAGGAGAGGGAGGACGTCACAGAAGTAATGGATGATGATGTGGGATTTGCAGAAGGACAGTTTCATCATGGCACATGTATGTGCCAAGGCAGAGAGAAAGCCAAGGATGAAGGGAACAATTACTAAGAGTGAGCAGCCCTGAGAGGACATGATCACATGATAAAGCAACAGGCTACAGATGGCAACATAGCAATCATATGCCATTGCTGTCAGGAGGTGACTCTCAGCAACCACAAAGAATGCAAAGAAAAAGAGCTGTGCCATGCACTCAGAATAAATAATGGTATTTTTCTTCCCTAGGAAGTTCATTAGCATTTTGGGGGTAATAACAGTAGAAGAACAGAGATGGATGAAGGACAAGCTACTGAGGAAATAGTACATGGGGGTATGAAGCAGAGGGCTGACTGCAATCAGGAGGATCAAGCCCAGGTTTTCCACCACAGTCACTGCATAGATTCCCAGGAACAGGAGGAAAAGGGGCAGCTGGAGCTTGGGCTGCTGTGTTAAACCCATTAAGACAAACGTGGTTGCTGTGGAATCATTTCCTAGGGCCATTCTTCTTTTGGGAGCTCTGTGAAAATGGAAAATAAAAATTACATTAAATTGGATCTTAATTCCCCTCCCAAACAAAACTAGAACTGCACAAAGGAGGTTGACAGGAACAGAAAAACTGAACCACAAGTTCTTCTCAACTTATGCATGTGGTCCTGATACCTCTATCCTAACTCCCTCAAGTACCCTGGAACTTCTCCAAGTTGGCCCCAGAGTTTTGAGCATAAAACAAATACTCCACTAACTTAGAAAGTTTCACTACCTGAATTTGGCAGCAAGACCATAACATCCTTTATGGGAAGAATTACTAATAGGCATATGTTGACAGTTAAAAGTAAAGATTGATAGAATATTGAAATCACTCTTTCAGTTCCCAGTTTCCTCACACTGTAAAGACTGCAGACATCTACCAAAGTATCTGTAAAGCAGGAGAGAAAGAGGTCACATAGCATGGACAATGGCACTTTTACTCCCAATTGGAATCTTGGTGGGAGTGGGGTTGGGAGTAAGGCATCTGAACATTGCACTGTGAACAAATATGTCTCCCCCAGCCCAAAACAACAGTGCTCAAGAAGCAGAAATATTCAAATAAAACCTCCTAGTTCTGTTACTGAGGTAATACCTCCTCCACTAAGCTGGAAGAACCCAAGTAAAGGCAAGAATGGGTTGGCCACTGGAATTGCTGATGAAGGGCAGCCTTTTTTTTTTTTTTTTTTTTTTTTTTTAACTCTGGGACCCACTAGTTGTAAAGATTACCCAAGGGTCTTCTCACACCTCAACTTAACCATCCCCAGAAATATCTGCTCACAGTATATCACCATCCCCTTACTTGTGTGACCCCAAAGCCCTCTGAACAGCCCTTACAGAGGCAGGAAAAGTTGCTTCTGAGGCTCTGTGAGAAAACTGTTGCTGACTGGGGGAAACCTTGAACTTTCTGTAGCTCAGTGCCCTTGGTGGCTTGGCCTCTGGCTCTGAAGAAATAAGAGCGTATAGTGTATTTTTCCAGAAGTAAAATTAGAATCTGGCTACTCCACCCTATTGCAACACCTGAACTAGCTCCAGGTGGAGTCATTTTTGGTGGGTGTGTGTTTTATCAGTGTACAAGTTATTCTATTCTCTTATTTAGAAACAATCAATGGTTCCACAAACTGATGAAAAAAATCCAAATTCCTTAGCTATCATTTAAGACCCATGATAACGAGGTCACAATTTAATTTTTAAGCTTTGTTTTCCCACATCCCCCCTACATCCCCCCAAGCATCCTGCACTCCAGCAACATAGGGCAATTTGCATATCACAAATACACCATAAAGTTTGCATGCCTCTATACCTCTCAAATGTTTCATATGCCTCTCTACATATATCATCTGCATCATTTTCATTCATCCTTAACTCAACTTAAACACCACCTTCTTTTGAAATCCCTGGCACCCTCTTTCTCATATACTTTTATTTTATCACCCAGTGACTATACAATAGCTATCTCCTTACCTCTCAATGACCTTCTTGCACTAGGCTTTAAAGTCATCAAGGGTAGGGACTACATCTGTTTATCTTTGCATCCCTCATGGCTAAATAAAAAATAACAAATATTTTTCAGAGAGATGTATTATGTCCATAACCTTTCCTCAAGATGATTGGACTGTTGGAGGAAGTGGAGAAGTGACCAAATCACTTTTATTATTTTTTGCACACTTCCACTCTCTACCATCTTTTAATCATGTTAAAATCTAGTTAAATTAATGCTTTCTCTTCTAAGATTTCACATTTTTAAATTATTACATATCAAATGCAAATATGTAACTATACACAAATGAATAAACATGTGTTCTCTTTTTACTTTAGAAAAAAAGTAGACTTTTTCCTTTCCCTTTGTTTCTTTACCCTCATATCACATCCTTTAATGAACTTCTGCATGGTTAAGTTCCTAAATGCCCATATAATTCTACACAAACACACAAACAAGGCCTCTTGTCATTCTTTACTTGGAGGGTAGGATTATATTAACATGCAATTTATTTTTTGCATCTTACCTTCTCATTTGCAAATGCTTTTATTAAATTCCTCCATGGCAATTGGCACAGCTCCAATCCACTATGTTAAACAGTGGCATAATATTTAGTTAAGTATATACACCATGATTTATATTGCTGGTCATTAACTTTGTTTCTAGTTATTTTTTTTGCGCTATTTAATACAATGCTTTTAAAATATGCAAAAACACATACATACATGTATTGGTGTTTTATTTCTATGAAATAATTTCCCAGGGGAGGCATTTATGAATTAAAGATTTGTTTTGTTTTCCTTTATATAAATGATGCTAGCCTGATTTCACAAAGCAGTAAAAATGCTCATTTTTGGTAGCAATACATGAGTGCCCTTAATCCTGCATTTCCACTAACAATATGTTATCTCATTTTGCCACTATCCTGGGTGTTACATGATACTGATATTTAATTTTCCTTTTTTTTTTTTTTTTTTTGCGTGTGTTCTAGTGAATTTAAGTATATTTTTACATATTGTTTATCTTTTGGATTTGTTCTATAAACTTCCTATTTATGGCTCTCTCATTATTATTGGGTTGTTTATCCCCCCACCTTTTTTGTATCAATTTGTAGATATCCTTTGTCTGTTGTAGAAACTGACCTTTTGTCTCTGTTCTGCATTGTGATCTTTTCTCAAAGCTATTGTTTATGTGTTCATTTTTTATGATATCTTTGCTATACAGATTTTAAACCATTAAATAGTTGAACATATTTCACTTTTTAATTTATAGCTTCTAGATTTTCAGTTTGGTTAAGAAGATTTTTCTACATGAAAATGTAGGGAAATATTTAATGGAAAATAAATTCCAAAGGTATTTCAAGGATGTGCAGATATGGGAGAGTGAGGGATGTTCATGACTGCTTTGCATGCTTGGTAGAGCCTGATGAACTAGAAAAAACTCACCATACACCTTTTCGTTCTCCTGATACAACCACCAACATCACACACCTAGATCAGTCTGTAGTATAGTATACTATATTATTGTATTGTAAGAAATAAAATCCAAAAACTTAATTAAAAATGTGTTAATATATAATGTATAACATGTAGATATATTATTTATATAATATATGATATATGATATGATATAATGTCTAATATTGTCCCTGGAATATAGTAGGCACTTAAGTACTATTTTCCTTCATAAGAATTTAGTTTAAAAAATTTACCCTATTGAATTTCTACAGATCTGAATTCTCTCCCCCACTTGAAGACCATCAACACCTCTTTGGGCGTTAAGAAATCGGTAGAACCCTGGGTAAAGACAGAGAAACTTCAGTTCTGTGGAGAGACAATGAATTGAGAATATCAATAGGTAAAGAAAGGCAAATTGCACGTGAAAGTGAGGAAAACAGGTAGGCTAGGGGTCAGAGGGTGATGGGTGGATAATTTCAAAGAGGAACTTGCTGGACTCAGGCTGTTTTCAGTCGCTGTTCCTGAACAGTAAATCAGGGTTGTGCTTGACTAGAAGGGAAGATAAAAAAGACACTCTGTTGAAGGGCTTTGCCACCTTCAAGAGACTAAGTAGACCTTCTCCTAAAACTTTCCATGGACACATGTTTTAATTGTGTCATGTCATTTATAATACCTGCAAGAGGTATCCGCCTACTAGAAAAGAGGGTCAGTGATGAGGATGATGATTTTTCACCATCATCATCACCCTCTATTGCATGTTATTTTGTCCTTTACATATATGACATTGTTTAATTCTTCAACAACCACATAAATAGATACAATTTTTATCTCTGTTCTACAGATGAAGAAACTGAATTGAAGGGGATTTAACATTGGAGCAAGGATTTCAATCCAGAAACTTTAGTGTCAGAGTCCTTGTTCTTTTCTGCTATGCTCTTCTACTTTTTTTTAAGGAATGGATTAATATATATTATTAATATTGATTGCCACAACTCATTGAGAAACCCTAAGATAATGAGAAACTACAAGAGCAAGTGGCCATTACAAGATGTTATAGAATGGTCTAGATTTCAAAACATTTCTAGGAATGGGAAGCGATAAGATATATAACAAGGGGGGGAGGCAAACGGCTTACTCATTCTTCTGAACAGTCTAAGGACATTGAGTGTTCACAAGTAGTTCAAAATAGGCCTAATTTTTCATCTCTTAATTTTACCTAGTATCGACTATGGCTTGGAAGAAATACCAAGGAAGTAAAATCAGTATGTTTTAGAGAAGTCAGCCATCTAATAGAATACTAAATGCACAATAAAACTACTTAAAGAATATTTTCCCATGGCAGCATTAAAGGATACCCTAAGAAACTGTGTCCATAGCCTAGAGTATCATTTCCTAGACAGTGATCAAGATGTTCAAGAAAGAAAAATAAGGGGGTGGGGGGAGAGCAGTGCTTATATTTCTCAGGATATGACTCTCTGCTAGAAATAAATCTATTCAACTTTGTTTAACTCAGTACTTCCCACATTTATTTGATAAGCAAAATGTTAAATGAGCTTAACAGTAGAGAAGGAATTTACTAACTACCCAAACAAATCAGTGGAAAGGCTTTGATGTCAAAGCAGCCTCATTTTAAGGGCTGACTCTACTTCTGTCCAATTTGCAGATATGAGCAACTTTGGAATTTAATATAAGCCTCAGTATTCTCATATGTAAAGTGGGAATGATAATACATGTTTCAAAGGACTATTGTGATCCATGAAAATAATACATGTGACTATTCATTCTCTAAAAATACTAATTTTTATGTGTTTAAGTATGTGTATATACAAAAACATGGTTTAAATTATAATTTTAACTATATTAAATATAAGACACATATCTATTTAATATGATTACATTTAGAAAAGAAACCACATGGAGAGACAGAAATACACTACCTTGATGTGAAGAAATACATGTTTCTTCTTCATCCTAGCTCCTTCCCTTTGGTAGGCATGTTGAAAAGATTTTAAGCTTAGGAGATATGATGGAAAGTTAGGTTTTAAATATTTGAGCCTCTAGATATTGAAATTTTTAGACAGTTGGGAAGTGTTAAGCCTTTTGTGGAGGAAATGGGACATCTGAGGCTCTTTATCTCATTTAGGCTGGGTCTATCTCTGACAAGTGCTCCTGAGGCCAAGATGAAAGAAAGCAGGACCATGTAGGTGGAATCTCTTAGGGGCTGGAGTACATTCTTTCCTTGAGCCCAGCTGAGCAAGATAGAAGATAAGAGAGGAATTTACATTTAAGATTCTATCCAAAAATAAATACTCTACCCTGGGATGGTATCTGCCCTTGTATCTCTTTCGCTTAGAGATCTGTGTGTGAGGGCTGCTCTATAAGAAGACAAAGAACCTCAATCAATACATACATCAGATGTGTTTCAAGGAAGCAGCAGCTTGAGTCTTCTCAAACCCCAGTGAGGTTCTCTGAACCAGAGCTGGATGGACTTAGACTGGGATTCACTCAAGCAGGAGATAAAGTGTGACCTAATTTGTGAAGAAATAACAAGACAATGTTTATAGAAGAGGAGAAAAAAGAACATAAGCAGGTGAGGAAAATAGCAGGGACAAATACTCCTGGGTAAAGTAAAAAAGTTGCTTCTGGTGCATGTCATTACTATTCTCCATTTTGTGGTCCTATTGGATAGCGTACATTGCCATCAAGGAAGCTGGATGCTTACCCTGAATCCTGCACAGAGACTGATGTTCTTTAGGAATTGCTTGTTTTGCTAATGTCACCACTCCCTTTTATAGCCAACAAAGTCTCTCCTACTGCCTAATGCATACTTTTATATTTCAAAGGTTGAATTATTTGGTTGGCTAAAAGTAAAACATTAAAATGTATCTAATAATACAAACTCTCTGGACCTTGAAGCAGGTCATGTCACTTTCTTCCCCATCTTAGAAGCAAGAGCATGACGTGATATGGGACCTTAATTAAGGTTTTCCAAGCTTAGGGACCTCATTATAATTACATGCATGCTTCTGCATATACAAGTCCCCCAAGACCTATTGAGCCCAGAGATTTATTTGAATGCTCAAGCATTTGATAAACCTCTGAAAAGATAATCATAGTATTCTCTAGGCTCATTGGTGTCTGTTGCAATAGTAGTGAAACTCCAAAAAGAAGTTTGTTATTTTGTATTTTCATGTTACCTATAAGGATTCTGGAACATAGAGCAATTAGATTGGTAATTTCCAAAAGCCAGTCTGCAGGGAATTGCTGTTTCTTGAATAAGATTTCATCAGTCAGTAGAAAAAGTGTGAGGAGGCAGGGAAATAAGGACAATGTAAAATTTCATACAGCTAAATTTATCCAATTTAAAGATTCTCCTTTTTCAGAGGTTGTCATTTCTACTTCTTTATTTATGTTGTTGGGCTACAAAATACCCTTTCATTTTATGATATAGTACTAATAGTAGATGACAGATTTCTTGGTTGCTTTTTATTTGTTTTCTTGTTGTGTCTGGATACCTTTAGCTGACCAACTAAAAGCCTGGCAATCCAGTGATGGTCTATCACTGAGATTTTAGAGTCCCAGGAAATCTTGTTTGCCCTTCCTATCCAAAGGCTCAGAAACTTTTAACAGGTCAGAAATCACCTGGAACCCTGAGAAAAATTACCGTCAACTCTTTCCACATGAATCAATCTTTCATTTCCAGAATTCAGTAATTAGTTTGCCTTCAGCATCTATACTATGTCCTGTGGCTGCAGTTTTTGTCATTCAATGGCTCAATCAGCCTTAGTCAATTTTTTCACCATTAAACCTGGAAAAGGGAACAAGGTACTTCCCATTCTAGGACAACTGAGGAATATGTTCTCCTGGCTGAGAACCATTGTCAGAGGATATGGTAGCACTTTAGGGCCCTCTCAACTTTCTTGTGCTGGACTGCCAGAAATGCCAAGGCTTCTCCAGGGAAACCCCTTCTTTAGTGAAGTTAATTCATATAACATTCAAGAAAGTGTACTGAAGTTTACACATCAACAGTGCATAGTACAGTTGATGTTAGCAGGATATACTCAATATTGTGTTTTAACTCCTTATTTATCCCAATAATACAAATAGCATTAACTATGAAAACTACTTTGTACTCTTATAGTCAGTAATAGACATTGGACTAGGCATTTAAAATGATCATTTGTTCAAAATAACTATGACTTTGAGGAAGTCCTTGAGACTCTGTAAGACTATATTCCTTGTTTACAAAATAAAATAATTCAAATAAATTATTTTCCCCAAATTGCTTACAGCTGTAACTTTCATGATAAGGAAGACCTCACCAGAATCAGAACATTCACTATGGTTCAGCCATTCTTTAATTCAGAAGTCAGGTTAAAAATTCTTCAGATTTCATGCCAGGAATTGTTCATAACAAATAAGTGGAAAGAGCCTTGGATGGGAATTTAGGAGACCCAGACTCAAGTCCTGGTTTGATATTTATTATCTGTGGTTAAATCACTTTAAGCTTATTGAAATTCAATTATCTCATCTGTAGAACAGAGCTCATAATTTTCACCACAATAGCCTCACAGGGAAGTCATAAAATGAGGCAATATATTAAACAAAGCATTTTGTAAATTATGAGGCACAAAGATAAAAAGGTATTAATAAACTCCACAATCTACCCCAAAGACAGCAAAGGAAATATGAATAATTCATGTTCTGTTATTCAAGTCTTCTGTCATCATTCACAGAAGCTATCTTCCCAGGTAAACTTATTCCGTATTTTAGTAGTGGTATAGGTAGCTTTTTAGACTAAGTACAGCAGGTAGGACCTATTCCTGCCCTTCTCAAGCCTAGAAACTATCTGAGCAAAATAGAAAGGGTCAGAAAATTCATAAGAGCCTCTTTTTCCATTCAAACTAAGGAAGCAAACTTACATGAATGTAAAGAAGTGATATCATTATGGCTGGCTTTGGTTCTGGAACTTGTTATAAAAGCAGATATCCAGAGGCTAGAAATGACTAAAACAAGCCTCCAATGCATAGAATATGAATCAAAATAAAGACATCTTTATATAATGACAGATACCAATATTATATAATTTTATATAACGACAGATACCAATATTAACTTAAATTCAATGTTTAGCCTTCCTCTAGGCATTTACATATATATCCTGAAAGAGTTGTGGTTTTATGACTAATAGAGTTACAGAGTTAATTTTCTTCATACTGTTGTCTGAGTCAATCTAAGTATCCCAAAGTGCTCAATGAATTTTTAAATTTTAAATTCATTTCATAGATCCTTGTGTTGCTCAAAGATCTCCAGCCTTAATATCAAAGAATCTTAAACAATGCTGGGGAATTGTTCTCTTAGCTTTATTTAAACACCTCTGTTGAATCTCTTATCTGACCCACTGGGTGAGCTCAGCAGAGAAGTCAGGGGCTAAAGAAAAGAACCAGTGTTCTCCCTTGGACCAAAAAGCACATAAAATACACAAAAGTACTTCCCAGATTAAAACAATAAAACAATGGTGGAGATGTGAGTGGAGGACTTATGTAAAAATGTAATAAGTTTGCCAAAGTACAAAAAATAAAACTATTAAAGGAAGATAAAAGAAAACAGAATTAGCTTATTGACGGCTAGATAAATTGAATAAGGTTACTAATAAATGATAAACCAGACTGTAAATGTCTAAATAAGGCAAGAAGAGGCTGGGAACAATTAAAAGGTACAAGAATAAAAGAAACTTATAGTACAAAAATTCAAAACCACCAAAACACTAATCTTTTAAATTAAAGGGTACAAATTTTCTAAAGGAGAAACACAGAAAGGAAATGAAATAAGCTTCAGTGACAGAGACATTCCAAAAGGAGCCAAGAGGTCACTCTGGTGGGCACTCTTACGCACAATTTAGACAACCCTTTTTAGGTTCTAAAGAATTGGGGTAGCTGGTAGTGGATACCTGAAACTATCAAACTACAACCCAGAACTCATGAATCTCAAAGACAATTGTATAAAAATGGAGCTTATGAGGGGTGACAATGGGATTGGGAAAGCCATAAGGACCACACTCCACTTTGTCTAGTTTATGGATGGATGAGTAGAAAAATAGGGGAAGGAAACAAACAAACAAACAGACAAAGGTACCCAGTGTTCTTTTTTACTTCAATTGCTCTTTTTCACTTTAATTATTATTCTTGTTATTTTTGTGTGTGTGCTAATGAAGGTGTCAGAGATTGATTTAGGTGATAAATGTACAACTATGTAATGGTACTGTGAACAATTAAATGTACAATTTGTTTTGTATGACTGCATGGTATGTGAATATATCTCAATAAAATGAAGATAAAAAAAAAAGAACATACACATAATTATGAAACATAAGACCGAGTTGAAACTAAACATACCAGTCATCAATAAATGTGAATGACCTTAACTCATATGTTTAAAAAACAAAGACACCCAATTTGAGACTCTATACAAGGCCTAAGTATATACTATACATAAAAGACACCTAAAACACAGTGATTCAGAAAGGGCTAAATAAAAAGGGATAAAGTTATGACAAGATAGATAGAAAAGAAAACAGTAGGGATAGTGATCCTGATAACAAGATTGAGTAGCGGTAGCAATTAAGCCATAAAAAAAGAAAAAAAGCACACCAAAGAAGGACAGATTTTAATGCTAAAACTGAAATTCATGATAAAGATATGATTCAAAATTTTTTATATCAGATAACAGAATAACCATATTTTTAAAGCATATTAAATATATAAGAAGACAGATTGAAACACAGTGCATAAAGAAAATGGGACTTCATAGAAATTAAAAACTTTTTTGCATAGAGGACTGCATCATGAAAGTAATAAGGCAACCTACACAATGGGAGAAAATATTCAGAAACCACAAATCTGATAAGGGTTTAATATCCCACAACTCAACAACAAAAAGACAAACAACCCAATTTAAAAATGGGCAAAAAACTGAATTGATATTTCTCTAAAGAAGATATACAAATGGCAAATAAGCACATGAAAAGATGCTCAACATCCTGATCCATTAGGGAAATACCAATCAAACATGAAACAAAAACAGAAAATAACAAGTGTTAGAGAGGATTTGGAAAAATAAGAACACTCGTTCATTGCTGGTGAGAATGTAAAATGGTGCAGCCCCTGTGGAAAATATTTTGGTGATTCCCTAGAAAGTTAAATATAGTATTAGCATTATGACTCAGCAGTCCAACTTCTTGGTTATATACCCAAAAGAACTGAAAGCAGGGACTCAGACAGATTATTTGTACACTGATGTTCATAGTGGCATTATTCACAATAGCCAAATGATGGAAACAACCAAATGTCCAATAGATGAATGCACAAACAAAATATGGTTTATTAATGCAATGAAATATTATTCTGCTGTAAAAAGGAATAAAATTCTTATATGAGCAACATGGATGAACCCTGAAGACATCATGTTGAGTAATATTAGCCAGACACAAAGGGACATACTGTATTTTCTCACTGATTATGAAATAGAATACGCAAATGCATTGAGTCAGGAAATAAAATATAGCTTACCAGTGGCCAGGATGGGGGCAGGGAATGGGGAGTTAAGGCTTATTTGGCACAGAATTTTTATTTGAGATGATGATTGAAATTTTTGGTAATGGATGCTGGTGATGGCAGTACAACATTAGAAATGTAATTAACACTACTGAATTATATATTTGGAAATGGCTACAAAGGGAAATTTTACATTGTATATGTTACTAGAATAATTGTTTTTTTAAAATAGGACTGTACAATATAAATAGAGAACCATAATGTAAACTATGGATTAAAGCTTCTAGTACAATTGCAATAATATTTGTTCATCAATTGTAATAAGGTTACCATACTAGTGCAGAGTGTTAATATTAAGAAAAACTGTGAGTGTGAAGGGGGTTATAGGAGAACTCTGTATTTCTTACATGATTTTTCTGTAAACCTACAATTTCTCTAATAAAAAAATTGCAAGGGACAGATTGGATCATAAAATCTCAGAGTTGTAAGGGTAGGAAACATCAGTGTGCTCATTCCCTAGCCAATATTTGAGTCCTCTCAGGAATATCTCAGGGAGTCACTCAGTCTCCAATTAAATTCCTACTTGTGGATAGCTCACAACTTTCTAAGATGACTTTTTTTTTTTTCCAACAGTTGTCATTGTTGGAACAGTCTTCCTTAAATTGAGAAAATCTACCTCTCCATAACTTTCTGTCATTTGACCTATTTGTGTCCCATGGCAAAAATTACTACAGCTTCTACAACTAACCCTCTGTCCTATTATTTGAAAGCTAATCATCCCTGAATATCTGTGTTTATCATGCTTTATTTACAAAACTTTTTATGACCTGAGATTATATTATATATTTGTCTCCCAATTTATTGTCTTTCTTTATGACTAAATCCTAAATGCCATAAAGATAAGAACTTGGTTAATTTTGTTCATCTCTTTATGAACAGTATGAGAAATATTGCCAGGCAGGTACTGTGCATCTTAACAAGTATTTGTTAAATAGGTGACTAAGAGAATGAAAAAGTAAGCGACTGTATGATTTCAACTCTTTTCTCCCTCATAGACAGACACCTCTGAATATACTTCAAAATGCCAATTTCCTCTTGGAAAGCAATATCCACTGAAAACATTATTTTCAAATGGAAGTAGTCTAATCAATATAGTGTAAAGGACAATAAGAATTTTTCTTATTCTAAATACTAAAACATAGCTAATGCAGACAAGGTAACTAACTTTTAAGGTAGCTATGCTTTTTAATTATATTGACTGTTTATTGAAAACATAACAAAAACCTTTGATTCTCTGCAGTGTCTCTTTCACTCTCTACTTTTTTTGTCCAGAAGTACAGAATCTAATGTTATCCATGTGAGTATTAATCTTGTTAACTATGGCCATCACTACAGCCTCTAGAGATCATTGTGTATCATGATTCTCTATCCATCATTTTACTCACTCTCCCATCTTCAGAGTCTCTATAAATGTGATTAAAACTTCTATAATATTCTCATTGAATCATTAACAAAAACAAGAATTACTGAACCACATATCTTGATTCCCAGTTACCTCACGCACATACCTCTAATAGAGTAGACTGCCTACTCTGTTAGATGCTGGAATAATGTCTCAGCATGGAGAACCAGTAGCAGGATTGTGCTTCTGTTCTCTGAAAGAGTTGGATCCTTGCACCAAAGTGAAATGATGGTCACAGGAAAAATCACAGGGTATTCAAAAATCACAGAGTGTGTACAAACTGGAGCTCCCACAGTGGGCACAGGGAAATAAAACTGTCAGCATCATTAAAATGATTATTTTGATACAAAATGGAATTAATTCAACTCTCCAGATTGGAGCCATGCTCTACTAGACTTTGGGCTGGATAGTCACAACCGAGTCAATGTGGGACTTCAGGAAAGTTATTACTGATCTTTACTGGATGTCTTTATGTTGTTTGTAGGACAAGCCTACGTCCTTGCCATCTCTTCCCCTAACCTTCACCCTAATCCTAGTTCTCTCTCTTGCTCACTTCCCCCCTCCTTTGAGCACATTCATTTACACACACACACACATAAACACAGTGCTGTACTGTGTCATACTGCATGTGACTTATGTGTACATCAATATTATCACTCTTGATATTGAAGTCTACTCCCCTTCTTCTCTGATACAGCTCAATTTCACTTGTGATGCATCACATCCTTCCTTTCTTTTCAGCCATTTCCTTAACTCTTTCTTGTCTTTACTTGTTTGATCTCTGAAGTTGTTCAATGCCTTTTGTTCATCATATTTGGAGGCAGCTTCCTCCCTGCTCTCTTCTGCTGTTTTACTATTTCATAAATACCAGTTTTCCCAGAAAGACACACACACACACACACACATATATATATATATACCATAATTTATCTGTAATTTTTTCTTCATTATTAAGTACTATACCATGCCCACCCACCCCCCAGGGCTCCATCTCAATATCCTGAAGGTTTGGGGACTAAAAAAACTGTTCTTCCTCTCAAAAAGTTCAAAGACACTCTTATTCCTAACCTCCAGAAATTCTGACCCAATTAACATTATCCCTTCTCAAACACAATCCTTTAATCACTCTTCACTTTCCAGTGCACTTTCAAAATTAATACATTCAATGTATTCTTTTTTTTTTTTTGCATTTAAAAACACAAAAGATACATTTTAATGACAAAAATATGCAATAATCATGAATGTCTACTGTACGTTTTGCCAAGGTCAAAAGAATGAAAGACAACATGAAAAAAATCACTCTTCAAATATATCCTTAACAAAAATTCTCTCCTAAATAGTAAAATCACCATTTAAGAATGTCTTTAACATATCAGGAAACCAGCTGCAACAAAATGGTTGGAGTGGGGAGCAATAAGATGATAGTTTCTCCAGGTTTTCTAGATAAAAATATGTGTGCAACAGAATTCAGGATTAAACTTTTAAACACATTTAAATCAAAAGAAAATTAACATTTCTAATATTTGACAACTGGATTTAACAAACTAAGTTACATTTTCTTTTCGATGGAAATGAGATGGGGCATTTCTTAACAATAACACCTTAGTAATTACCTTAAAAAAATGTGTAGATCCTCCCCCATCCCCAGTTACTCGCACAAAACAAATGTCTTCCATTAAACTATCTTTCACATTACTAAAATATGCTCATTTACTTGGGCCAAGTATTGCTTGGAATAGTTTTAATACTTGTTTTCAGATGTGTGGAATTACCAGAGCTGAGATTTTGAAACCATCTATGTATTGCCAATATTCCAGTTCTTAAAAAGAGACAATAATCATTTCACTATTGATTGATTGGGTTTCCTTAAGTAGATCTGATCTTCTATTATAATAGTGATGCTGGTATAATAAGTGATATTCTTAAATTTTTCTTTTAAAAAATATGCAATCCACATAACATTAAGTAGTAAATATGTTACAATGTACACTTTCTTGACAAGGAATGACTGCTTTCAGAGCCTATGGGGAAAATAAACCAAATAAACTAACAGTTTTTATGACCTTTTTTATTACCAATAAGCTACAACTAAAATTCAAATGATGGATAGTTTATGCAGGTGATATTAAGCAAAAAATCAAAATCATTTAAAGTTTACCTAAAGAAACTAAGGAAAAGATGAGAAAAAGTTAAATGAGCACAACATGGGTCCCAAAGATTATACTGTGATTCCTAACAGATTTTCAAAACAGAAGGAATCTACATACAATTTCTATGAATATTTCTTATACTAAAAAGATGAATTCCAAAACAAATGTCAGCTAGATCAGCCCTACCTTTTCAAAGACAAATATTCAGATGAATAGAAGTTCCATTTGCTAAAGTGCATCTGCTAAACAAATCTGCTCTGGCCTTGCTATTAAGAGTTGCCCAAGAGGTGGCAGTCACTCATGTTTATTCATTCATGGTCTGGGCTATTCAAAAAGGAGCATAGAACAATGGACTTTTTAAAACTAAATATTTTATACAGTGGACTGTAGGAAAAAACAATCCTAAATATGCCATCTTTTACAATTCTGGAGAGTAAGAGAACCTCATTATTTATAAATACTGAAAATGTAAAGAATCCATAGAAGTTAAGGGCTGTATTAAGCACAGATTTTTACTTTAATAGTCACTCGATGTGCTCTTAAGATCTCTGTAACAGAAGAAGTTATCTTCGTATATTTTGGCAATGGATTCAAAATCAAAAGTAGAAGGGCTGTTGAATTCCATGAAACTTGATTTTTCTTTAAAGCTAAATTATTCAATATCTTTATTATTATTGCACTCACATATTGCTTGGAATACATGTACAGCAACTTGGCAATAGTGTTTGTAACAAAAGTAAGTTAAACAGGTTTAAAAAGCATTTGATTTCCTTATTAGATAAGAAAGTTTTCTAGCAGAAATTCGAACTGCAATTCAAATCAGGTTATATATGCTTAACCATTATTTAACCTTATATAAATTAAATTTAACCCTTACCACCACAAATGTATTAGGAATCAGAAAGGGATTTACAGTATATAAAGTCTTGACCATTGCTGCATCTCACTTTGAAATCATGCAGGTAAAACAGTTTTCCAAGATTTAAAGAAAAATAGATTTTATAAAAGGGATTCTTTTTAACCACTCAATACATTACTTTTGTTACTAAGACAGAAACATGTTATACTTTTCCCACTACAATTGGCTCTAAAAGTAATAATTTTCTCTTTTAACTCCTAACAAATGCTCCATTTTAAAGACCAAAGAAATTATCAGTAGGCATTCTTTCTTCTTGACCTAAGTTATTTTTCTCTAAATTATGTCAAGTAAGCTTTTAACTATTCAGGTAGGGGCAGCTTCATTATTTTTTTCCCCTCAGTAAATTTTGAGGATGCTGCTCTGGCTTCATGGCTTCACTGTGATCTTTCTCTTCCTCTTCTTTATCTTCTTTCATTTCTTCATCCTTCTCACTGTCCAGAGACTGAAGAATAAGCTGATTACCCACAAACACGTGTTAATTCTTGGTTTAACTCTCTTCTGTTTCCTTTCTGGTGGAGCCCTTTGAGGAATTCCCTTGGCCTGCATTTCATCGTTTATGAAATTTCTAAGTGTGTGTTGAATGTAAATACGAGCCACGTCCTATAGATTCCTGACAGCACATGGGGGAAGTCCCACTGAATCAGGTCTGCCATTATGATCCTTACTTGGTTGACAAGTGAAGCAGATGAAACAGCAAGAATATTTTTACTTTCCCATATGTTTTATCCAGTTCATGTAACTGATCCTCTATAGGCATGACTAGCACGCCTCCAAGTTTTAGTACTATTTTCATGTAGTTTTCATGGTCTTTCTGGACTCCGGCTCCACAATAAATTCGGTCATAATAATGGCTGTCAGATGCTATCTGGAGGCAATTACCAACCACAGATGAAGGTTCACAGAACTCAAATGTATCAAAGCTGTCACTACTTTTGATGAAGCTCTCCAGTTTTTTCTTGGCATATTCCACCACATCTGAATGAAATTCAATCCCATGATTTATTCCAAAAGGACCTAAAATTAAGCCCCTCATTGTACTTAAATATCCGGTTCCATTTACCAGGCTAAGAAAAGACAATCCTGGTTGAAGTTTCAATGCTTTCATAACTTGAGAATAAATGCAAGGTGCTGACAAATGTATGTTTCCCTCTTCCAGGCTAAGTCTCTGTAAGCATTGTCTCTGTATCCTTCCAGATAGTAATCTCCATGATTGATAGCTCTGAAGGCTTGTTCCACTCTGTCATTGTGGATACAGTGAGCTTCTTATCAATTAAGTCATCATTATCTTCCCTAGCACTCACAGCTCCTTCTATGATAGTATTCAAACCAAATCATAAATTTAAAAAAGTAATTATAAAATTAGCAGAAATGGCTTCCAACATTGGTTTTGTTTTCCTTTGAATATTGCACTTGACTTCCAAAAATAAATTAATCCTTCATACTGGACAACTAGAGGCTGATATAGTGGCCTCAAGATATTTGGGGAAGCTGCAAAGACATTCTGAGACATTTCCTCCTGCCGCAGTAGGTAGGTCAGTGGGTCAGGTGAGCCCAGCTGTGTGCAGGTCCAGCCAGGGCTCTGTGGGCTACTGGGCACCCGGCTGCCCACCTCCACCACACCACTGTGCTGCCTGGGACAATATATTCTTTTTTATCTTGATTTTTCCTCTCTTTAGTGGTAAATCCTGTTTCTCTAATGCATAAAATATTGCCAAAGAGTATACTGACTCTCAGAAATCATTTGTGGTAAGCAATGGAAATTGTTTTGAGCAACAGACCATAATTTCTCAATATAACTTTGAGTTCTCTAGGCAGCACAGAAAAAAAAAAAGTTCTTTAATATTACCACATTTGCCACTTGATAGGACCAGAAGATTTAATGGAATTCAATGATTTCATATACTTGGTTATAAAGAATTGAACATCTTGCTCAGTCTCTTCCCCAGGGAATAGAATCTGCATGTAATAGGAAAAGATGATTGTATTTACACCCTGGACCACATTGTGTCTTTGGTTCTTTATCGACTCAATATTTTCCTCAAATTTTCACTTCCTTCTAGGGACTGTACATCACCCTTGTGAGCTTAAAAGAAATTTCATATCTGGATCATTTTGTCTCTGTGGGTAAACCGATTATATTGTTTCTTTCCACCTTTTTGATTGTGGGGGTAATTGTATAAATCTGTGAATACATTAAAAATCACTGGGTTATAAACATTAAAAGAGAGCTGTTCGTATGTGTATTATATTATGAATGAAGTTAACATAAAAGAATAATACTGAAATATTTATAATAATAAAGTAGGTTTTTTATTTTAAAGTCAGCAAAACTGTAAAGACAACATGTGAAAAAGTGTAATATCATTAATTTTAGCTTATAGGGAAATGTATGGCTGCTAAGTACCTATACTGGAAGAGAGTCTCAAACCATATAATTAAGCTTTCATTTTATAAAACTGCAAAAAGAAGTGCAGGTTAAACTCAACACAAGAAAAAAAGTGAAAAAGTAAAGATGAAAGCAGAAAGCAGTAAAATAGGAAACAAAAATTAATATATAAAATCAATTAATGTAAAAGCTGTATTTTTAGGTCAATAAAAGTGATAATCTGCTAACCAGACTGAGCAGATTTTTAAAAAAAGACACAAATTAGTAATATCAGCAGTTTTAGAGGACATTTCTACTGACTAATCCTACCACATTAAAGGAAAGCAAGTAAATAATATGAAAAACTTTATGCAAGTAATCCTGACAACAAATGAAATGGATAAATACTTACAAAGACAAAAAGTTCCAAAGCTTACTGAAAGAGAAATAGGCAACCAGAAATGCCATACATCTATTAAAGAAATTGCATTTTCAGTTTAAAAACATCTACAAAGAAAACTTCAGGCCTAGAGAATGATACTGTAGGAATTCTGAACATTGTGTTATTCACCTAATAAAGGGCATGTAGAAACATCTACAGACAATTTGACACTTCAAGTTGAAAGACTGAAACATTTACACCAATTTCAAAATCAAAATAAGGATTTCCACTCCCACTACTCATATTGGCTTTATGTCAGTGGTCATAGATAGTGCAATAAGGCAAGAAAAAGGAATAAACAGCATACTGACTTTAAAAGAAGAAATAAGATTATATCTGTTAACAAATAAAGTGATTGCCTATGAAGAAATTCTGAACAAATATTTTTAAAGTCTTATGAGAAATAATTACAATAAAGGTAAAGAATATAATGTCAATGATATTTCTAAACAGTAGTAATGAAAAGGGGGGATTTATATGTTTAAAAAGCAGTACCATAACAATAGCACCATAAACATGAAAAACTTAGGTAAAAATCTAATAACATATGTGCATGATCTGCACAATGCAAAATGGTAATTAAATAAATCAAAGAACAAATAAAAGACACAATAAACTATGTATATGGATTGGAAGAATCATGATTGTTAATACGGCCATCCTCTTTAAACTGATGCACATATTCCATGCAATTATATTAAATTCCATTCAGAATGTGCTGTAGAAAGAGTATTCTCAAAACTGCATGAAAAGCCAAAGGAAAGAGAATAGCTAAAACATTTCTGTAAAATAATAATATTGGAAGAATCACATTACCTTGTTTCAAGACTTCAAATGACTTTACAATAATCAAGAGAGTGTGGTATTGTCAAAAAATAGGCAGATTTATAGGGCAGATTATAGAGTCCAGAAGTTAACCCACATATACAAGTCATTTAATTGTGACAAAAGAACAAACAAAATTCAATCAAGGAAAGACAGGCTCCTACATTAAGGTGATTGGACCAACTAAATATCAATAAAAACAGGGAAAAGAGGAGGAGGAGGAAGAGGAGAGAGAGATGAAGGAGAAGTGGCAGGATGAGAAGAAGAGAGGAGGAGGGGATGAGGAGGAGGAGGAAGAGCAAAGAACAACAAAAAAAAATACAATCACTTCCATTCTTACCTCACAACATTAACAAAACATAATTATAGACTAATGGAATGAAGGTGGAGCCCAACTTCATACCATATATAGAAATGAACTAAAAATGGAACAAAGCCCTACATATGAGAACCAAACTGTAAAACTCCTAGAAGAAAATATAAGGAAGCATCCTAAACATGATGTGTTAGGCAATGGTTTCTTTTTTTTTTTAATTCAGTTTTATTGAAATACATTCACACACCATACAATCATCCATGGTATACAATCCACTGTCCACAGTATGATAACATAGTTATGCATTCATCACCACAATCTATCTCTGAATATTTTCCTTACATCAGAAAGAACCAGAACAAGAATAAAAAATAAAAGTGAAAAAAGAACACCCAAATCATCCCCCCATCCCACCCCATTTGTCCTTTAGTTTTTATCCCCATTTTTCTACTCATCCATACACTAGATAAAGGGGGTGTGATCCACAAGGCCTTCACAATCACACTGTCACCCCTTGTAATCTACATTATTATATAATTGTCTTCAGGAGTCCAGACTACTGGGTTGGAGTTTGGTAGTTTCAGGTATTTACTTCTAGCTATTCCAATACATTAAAACCTAAGAGGTATTATCTATATAGTGCATAAGAATGTCCACCAGAGTGACCTCTCGACTCCATTTGAAATCTCTCAGCCACTGAAACTATTTTGTCTCATTTTGCATCCCCCTTTTGGTCAAGAAGATACTCTCAGTCCCATGATTCCAGGTCCACATTCATCCCTGGGAGTCATATTCTGCATTGCCAGGGAGATTTACAACCCTGGGAATTGGGTCCCACGTAGTGGGGAGGGCAGCGAGTTCACCTGTCGAGATGGCTCAGTTAGAGAGAGAGAGGGGGCCACATCTGAGCAACAAAGAGGTACTCAGGGGGAGACTCTTAGGCACAATTGCATGCAAGTTTAGACTCTCCTTTGCGGTAACAAGCTTCATAAGGGCAAGTCCCATGATCGAGGGCTCGGCATATCAAACCGCCAGTCCCAATGTTTGTGACAACATCAACATCAGTCCAGGTGAGGATGTCCAACACATCTGCACCTTCCCCCAGATCCTCGGGGCTGGGGAGGGGGAGGCTGTAAATATATTTTTTATTATCTGCCCAAATTACTCTAGGATGTGTCACTATTTCACTCCAGCCTATACTAACCTACCTTATCTCACTTCCTATTCAAAGTTCCATGCAATTGTGGTGTTTGAACAAATCGACTGTAGAGTTGTACCGTTTAGAAGATTTAGATCCTGTACCAAATAGATATCTATTCCCTTGGTCTCATATGGAAGTTGAAGTTTTAAAACACAATCAGTTTCAACCTTTACCCTTTGGCCTGGCTTGCCCTGGTCTTAACCAGACCTGCTTCATTCATATCACTAATTGAAGTCTGGGCTCTTTTTCAGCTTTTTTTTTTTTTTTTGACCGTGGCTGTATGCACTAATACTGACATTCATATCTGCCGAGCTCTAGCTCTTTAGTTTCAGGTGTCTCAGAGATATGCATTGTTCCAGAGACCAATCAGGTTATATGCTAGGGGATCAGCATCTCAAAGTTTAGAGATAGGCATTACAATTCAGGGATAGAGTTAACTGCTGTGAGAGCTTACAATCTAGGGACTATTATAATTATTATGTCCACGTTAGGCTATGTTCTAAGATTCAATTCTGAGTTTACACATTGTAGTTAGTCCATATTGGTGAGGCATCATCCCTCTCACCATGTTTTCTCCAACACTTTACTCCTATATATATATTTTCCTACAATTTTATAGAGTTATATTCACATACCATACATTTATCCACAGTGTACAATCAGTTGTTCATGGTATCATCATAAAGTTGTACATTTATCACCACAATCAGCACTTGAACATACAGATTACTACAAGAAAAACTGTTTTTTTTTAGCAATAAGAAAAAAATGATAAAAAGAAAAATAACATGTCATACAATACAATATACTAGTAAGGACAGCAAATAACCCGCTACCAAGAATCCCATATTCCTCCCCTATATCCCCCCTCATATACATTTAGCATTGGCATATAGGCAATGGTTTCTTAAACTTTACACCAAAAGAACAACACTACCACAAAAAATAGATAAATGGGACCAAATCAAAATGAAAAAAAAAAAAACTTTCCTGCATCAAAGGATGTCAACGTGAAAGTAGAAAGACAACCTATTCAATTGCAGAAAATACTTTGAAACCACATATCCTATAAGAATTTATATCTGGAATATATAAAGACATTCTAAAACTCAATAACAAAAAGACAAACAACTCAGTTTAAAAATGGGCAAAGACTTACACAGACATTTCTCCAAAGATATACAAATGGCCAATAGCCACAAAAAAGATGCTCAACATCATGAGCCATTAGGGAAATGCAAACCAGAACCACAAGGTGATAGCATTTAACACTCACTAGAATGGCTACCATTAAATTTTTTAAAAAAGGAAAATAATGAGACTTGGAGAGAATGTGAACAAATAGGAACATTCGTTCACTCTTTGTGAGAACGTAAAATGATACAGCTGCTGTGATAATGTTTGACAGGTCCTCAGAAAAAGTTAAGTATAGAATTACCATGTGTGCCTGTTTGGATATATTATGTCCCCCAGAAAAAGCCACATTCTTTAATGCAATCTTGTGGGGGGAGATTAATATTTCCGATTAGGGTGTGACCACTTGATTGAGTGTTTCCATGGAAATGAGACTTACCCAACTGTAGGTGACAATTCTGATTGAATTAATTCCATGGAGGTGTGGCCCTGCCCATTCAGTATGGGTCTTAATTAGTTTACTGGGGTCATTTAAAAAGAGCAGACGCAGACCCAGATGCTGATGACACTGATGATGCTTAGAGATGCTTAGAGTTGTGGGCACAAGGATGTTTGGAAATGCTAAGCTAAGGACACACAGGAGCTAAGAGAGGACAAAATGCTCCCAGAGCAGCTGAGAGAGATATTTTGGAGATGTCTATTTAAAGCAGATGCTTGGAGACATTGGAGAGGCTAGCCCAGAGTTTGCTCCAGAGAAGCTAACAGAGACAAACCCAGAGACATTTTCAAGAAAGCCATTTTGAAACAAGAACCTGGAGCAAAGAATCAGCAGAAGTCAGCCATGTGCCTTCCCCGCTAACAGAGGTTTTCTGGATGCCATCAGCCATTCTTCAGTGAAGGTATCTTCTTGTTGATGTCTTAATTTGGACATTTTTATGGCCCTCAGACTGTAAATTTGTAACCAAATAAATCCGCTTTATAAAAGCCAATCCATTTCTGGTATTTTGCATAACATCAGCTCCAGCAAACCGGAACACCATGTGACCCAGCAATACTACCTCAAGGTATGTACCCAAAACAATTGAAAGCAGGGAATTTAACAGATATTTGTACACCAGGGTTCATAACAGTATTACTCACAATAGCCAATAGATGAAAACAACCTGATCATCCAGCAACAGATGAGTGGATAAACAAAACGTGGTACATACATGCAATGGCATGATGTTCAATCATAAAAAGGAATGAAGATATGATGAATGCCACACAGTGGATGAATCTTGAAGACATCATATTGAGTGAAATAAGCCAGACCCCAAATGCAGGATACCAGGGATGGGGTAAGGGTAGAGATGGGGAATTAGTGCTTAATTTGTACAAAGTTTCTGTTTGGGGTGACAGAAAAATTTTGTCAATGAATGGTGGGGATGGCAGCACAACACTGTGACTTTAATTAACACCACTGTATTGTGTATTTGAAAGTGTTTAAAGTGAGAAATTTTAGGTTGCATATATGTTACTAGAATTAAAAAATTAAATCAAAACAGTAAAACACAGCAAATCCTACTATATAGACTATAGTTAATACTATAATAATAATATTGTTTCATAGTTGTAACAAAGGTACCACACTAATGCAAAGTGTTAATTATAGGGAAAATTGTGCAGGTGGTGGGGGGAGTTATTTGGGAACTATAGTCATTGTGTGATACTTCTGTAAGCCTACAACTTCCCTAATAATTTATAAATGAATCATAGAGCAAACGTATAGCTTAAATGTATAAGATATTTGGAAGAGAATAAAAGGGAAACTTTGTAACAAAGGGTTTGCCTAACATTCTAAAGAGAAGATACAAAAAGCACACCTTATAAAATAAAACAAAAAAAAATGCTAAATTGGATGTTGTCAAAATCAAAGCCTATTTTCTGAGAAAGAAAACAATAAAAGAAAAAAAAAATACAAGCCACACCAACTGGGAGAGTTATTTGAAATCATATATACAATGAGCAACTTGCATCCAGAATATATAAAGAACACTTAAAACTTAACAATAAGAAAACAACCCAGTAAATGAAAGAGCAATATTTGTGAAACAACCATTTAACAAAAAAAGATACAGGCTTGCAAATAAACACATGAAAAGAAGCTCAATTGCTTCATTAGGGAAATAAAAATTGAAACCATAAGTTGCCATTACAAACCTATTAGAATGGCTAAAATTTTAAAACTAAAATAAAACTGACTATACCTAGTGCTGGTAAAGATGTGGAACAACTGGAATTCTCATGCATTACCACTGCAAAATGTTACAGCCAGTTCAGAAAGCAACTTGGCAGTTCCTTATATAGGAGTTAACAATCGAAGGCATTTACTAGAATAAATAGAAAAGCCTATGTTCACAAAAAAACTGTAACATAATTTCTGTGGTTGATTTAACATTCTTCAGCCAGCATATGGATAAACAAACTCTAGTATTTCACTCAATGAATCCTATATAGCAATATAGGAGATAAACCACGGATACATGTAACAACATGGATGAATCTCAAATTCATTATGCTAAGAGAAAAAACTCAAACCAAGAAAACTATATACTTTTTGATACAATTTATATGACATTCTTGAAAGGAAAACTATCACAACACAAAACAGATCAGTGGCTTCCAGTGTATGGGGGTGGGAGAAAGGTTTAAATATAAGGCAGCAAGGGGGAATATCTTGATTTTGGAGATGGTTTCTCTAATGTACATGTGTGACAAAACTCTAAACTAAAAACTGTTTTACACTATTTAAATTATACCTTAATAAAAGAAAATATAAACATACACATACAATGAATTTCCACTTCACATCTGCACATCAATGAAAATTAGCCAAAATTTGAAAAACTGAGAACACAAACTATTGGTGAAGATAAGAAACAATCAACTTACCTATAGCAATGGTGGGAAAGTAAAATAGTAAATCACCTGGGAATCAGTTTGGAAATTTCTTTTATACTGAAACAAATACTATATGACAAGCAATTCGAAAGCTGGATATTTCCCAAGCAAAATGAAAACACAATTCAAAAATGATTTTCACATACATACTAATAACAGCATATTATGTCCGAAATGTGAACTCTACAACAATGTTCATCAACTAGAGAATATATAAGCACATTATGGTATATTCACACAAAACCATATTACTCAGCAATAATAAAAATGAACTACTGAGACACACAACAAAATGGAATCTGAAATTAACATTATGATTACTGAAGAAGTCAAACACAACCAAGCACATATTGCATGATTCAAGTTTTATGAAGTTCTAGAACAGGCAAAAATGAATCTGAAAGTAAGTTACAAAGACTGACTCCAAAAGGGGAAGAAGAAACTCTCTGATATGATGGAAGGAGACATTATCATGTTCTTGGTGGAAATTGGATGGTCATATACTTAAGAGCCATCAAGCTGTATACATAAGATTTGTAAATCTTGCTTTGTGTAAATTACTGCTCAACTTTTTTTAAAAAAAAAGGAGAAAATATGTATGAGCTCAGTTGTTGAACTTTTACTAAAAAGATCCATTGAGAAACATTATGGAAAATTAGAGTTGTGTTTTTTTTTTTTTTCTAAACACATTTCTGAACTCTTCACTCGACACAAGAGGGAAAATCGACACCCTTCCAGGCCACTATTAGAAGCATACAACTGGACTAGTTGGCATAGTAGTTCTATTGAGTATGGGATTCTGATACCACCATTAAAGAAATTCTGACTTAAATTCACTTTCTACAACTTGGAGGGAGCCGAGTGAAGCTGACCAAAGCACTCATGGAAACTCAGAAAAGAAACTGCAGCTACTCATGTCTTCCATCTACATGTTTTACCCATAAGAGCCACCACTTATTACCCTTCACTTGGGTTTCATAAATAGTAACACCCAAGCATCAGACCATGTGCTTTATTTAATCACTGTGGTATTTTAAGGACACTTTGTGGCTATGAAATTAATAGTAGCTAAAGGGACATAAAGTGTCTCCCAGGGCTGACACCATGTGACCCCTAAGTGTGCCGTACACTCACCTAGGAGATTTTGTTAGGTTACTTTAACATATATGTAATCTAAAAAAATTTTAAATGGCTTATTTTTATAAGAATGGCTTATAATTTCTTTAATAAAAGAAACAACTGATAATTGATCCAGACTAAAAAAAAAGATATGAGAGTGGGGTGAGACTCCCCAAATTTTCAGTCATCTCTGGCCAAAGACCGTTTCTCTCTTCTGACTTTAAAGTGCCCACAACACTCATATGCTCCCACTGTTATTTTTTTAAGAGCACTGTTTAGATGAAATTGCTACAGTATTAGATAGTCTCTAAAACTTATCTTTAATGTAGATTGTGCCATGGAGGAAATGTGGTTCCCATGATTCTGTTACCCAAAGCCCCGAATATGACAACTGGCGACAAGGACGGCACCCAGGTCTAAGGGACAATCCGGGGACAGTGACGGGATCGACACTCGTCAATCCGCAGGGGGGAAAAGCCCTGTGAGCGCACAGTGGGTCCTGTGGGTTCGTTTTTGCTTTCTGCTATGTTGCCGCCTTCAACCAGGGTTAAAAGTGCCTTTGCTCTGAAAGTTTCTACCGGGCAATGCCTACCAGAATTATTCTTAAAACCACTCTGACCCCACAATAATGATGGACAGGATCCTGGGAGGAGTGGGTACAGAGGATGGGGGACACACCTGGCAGCGCCCCTGCATTGTGGAGCCAACAGCCAGCTGGTGGGTCTCCAGCACCTGCTGGGACAGAGGAGCTCCCCGCCCAAGGGTCCGGAAACCAAGAGGCCATTACCCAAAACCAAAGGTAAAAATGATCATAAGGAAGTTTATCTGCTGCTGTCCACCAACGAGCGAATTAAAAGAACCCCCTCACCCAATAGATACCGAGAGTAACACCTCATCAAAGTCCACGGAATCACCAATAAAACTGGGGGCCTCCTGAAGAGATGCCCTACGTACGCCCCATAGTGCTTACCGGGTGCTTCTAGCTGGGCCCGAACAACACGCCCGAGTCCCACGGGCTCACCTTCAGGTGGCGGCGCTGAGTCCTGGGGGCGGTGGAAGGATGACCTGAGGGCCCCGGGTCGCCACCGGCTACACCACAGGCGCCGCGGGTCACACGCGGTGTGAGGGAGAGAAGCAGCCGCCACCGCCACGGCCAGCTCAGAGGAGGAGGAGCGGACCCGGATACCACGGAAATCCAAGATAAAGTCCGCCCCAATGCAGACAACCATTCCAGGCCTGCACAGAGACCCGCTGCAGGGACCAAATAAAAAGGGCGCCGCCGGCTGTGCCACGTGACCCTTAGGCGGCGCCTCTGCTACCCACGGGCCAAAAGATGCAACAGCTGGTAGCTATCTCCAGAGACGGTAAGATCCTTTCATTACTTAAAGATCCTGTCAGGATTATCCAAAAACACAGCCAGGTGGGGTCCTAGAGGCACGGAGAGCAGATATAAACCGCTCCCGCCCCTTATTACAATGACTGATTACAGCCTGGTGCTGGGCCCATCCCTGTAGGAGCTTACTTACCTCAGAGCCACCTGTGGCTGGTGCATTACTGAAGAGGGGCAAGAGCTGCCTCCGCACCTGGGTTATGCTCCGCTCCTACAGGGCCAACACAACTGAACAAATCCCAATCAAGCTACTCTGGCCCCGATACCTTAGAGTTATTTTTGAGCAGAACCCAGCCACAAGTTAAGCCAATTCTATTGGCCATGTTTGCCACAGCCCCCAAAGTAAATCATTCCTTACAGGCACTCACCACCCTAAAAAATACAAAACACACCCATCCTCTAGCTGTTCATGGCAACAGCCTGCCCTCACACCCAGGAACAACTTGTAAAAAAGTTTCCCCCTGAACTCCCTTACCTGGGGTCCCCAGCTGAGCCGCCATCCTTACATCAGGGTGACCTCTACTGGCAGCTGTGCCAAGGGGGATCCTAACTGGCTCATCTCTGGGAAGTCTCCCAAGCTCCTTAGAGTCTCCTTGAGGCTGGTGACAAGTCAGAGCCCCCACCAGGACAAACAAGCTCCAGGCCTTCAACAATGGCAGGTCCCTGCTTGCCCAGGGGTATTCCTGGGGCCTACAAACCACAATTCCCTATTTACTGGACTCATGTCATTTACGGGACCCCAAAACCCATAAACTTAATGACCTTATTAGACACTAGATTACAGGTCACTCTGATTCTCTCTTCACCAGCACAATGCCCTGATGCCACAGAGCCCACTGATGGACTGGTTGGTGACGACTCTGAGATACCTGTCATGTTCAACATGAAGATAGGACCTAGCCTCGTCTAAGGGCCAGATGTTAACTGTTGCCCACCTCTCAGCTGCCATTTCCTATATTTGACATAGATATTTTGACACTCCAGTTCTCCACATAAACCAAGCCCAAGTCCTTTAAGATGGACAATTAAGTGTGACCTCTGAGGGCCAATAAAGCACCAAGGTTTTGTCACTAGCATGACACTACAAAATAAGCCCAAGTTATGTGGGACATGGTACAGGTGGGTGTTCTAAAACCCACCACCTCACCCTTTAACTCACCAGTCTGGACTGTATATAAGGCTGGGGAGAAAATTAGAGGTGACCCTTAATTACCAGAACCTGAACAAGGCCATGCCTCCTATCAAAGCCCCTCTACCAGACATTGTCACCATTATTTTAAAAAGTTCAAATGCCTCTTCCAATTACTTTCCTGTTACTGACCTGGCCATCATGTTGTATTCGGTGCCAATAAACAGGCAAAAAATCAGGCTCAATTTGTTTTCATTTTCAAAATCCAACAATATACATTTACTAGGCTCCAGTAGGGCTCCCTCAACAATACCCTACTGGCACATGGACGTGCGGACAACAATCTGACTGTCCTCTGTCATCTAAACCTGCCTGTGACATTATATAAATGGCAATCTCTTGCCCAGTAAACAAAAACACAACATAAGACAAGACCTCATGTTGACCATCAACCCCCTGACAAGGCGGAGGTAAGCAATCACTCCTCACATAATAGATCCCTGCTACCTCCATCAAATTTCTGAGCTACATTTAAAATGAAACAACAACAAACAACCAAAAAAAAAAAAAAAATGCAAAAACCCACAGCCAGTCTGCCTCAAACTCCTCACTCTCAGGGCTCCCACTAGGCCAAGGAGGCCCAACACATTGTCATATTTGGGGCTTTGTTGGACAGAGCCCAGCGTAAAGTTTTCCCTTTGGCTCAATCTACATCAAAGATGAGTCTTAGACACTGTTTAATGTTAAACAGCGCGCTTACAAAAACATCTACTAAAATATGTTAGTATTATGAGCATTTTACAGTCTATGTGATAAGAAGCCTCTGGCCTCTAACTACAGATAGACTAAATAGAGGTATAAGAGAAGGGAGGGACTCCCCAAATTCTGAGAGGCACCTCTAGACAGAGTACCTCCAAGTCAATTGGTTGCATGACCCCTGACTGTAAAGTACACACTATGCCAACATGTTCCCGCTGCTAATCTCATAAGAGTGATGCTCAAATAAACCTACTGAAGCCTCAGGTGGTACCTAAGTCTCAACTTTGATTCAAGTTGAGCCAAAGGGGAAACGTTGCTCTGAGGACTCTGCCATCCAAATACCCAAACATGATAAAAGTAAGTTTAAACAGGAGTATTTCAATTTAACTGTATGGATAATTTGAGTGTCAATTAACAACAACAACAACAAAAACTTGACATTAAGTTAAAACCAGGTATGCAAAGAAGCAAGAAATTCAAACCCATATTAAGGAAAATATCAATTTGTAGAAAGATACCCAGAAATAACAAATATGCTAAAGTTAGTAGACCAGGGCAATAAAATGCCTATTATCAATATTTCCCATTTTCAAGGAAGTAGAAGAAATAAATATGTAGCATATTGAGTAGTGACCTGAAAGAGATGAAATATCCAAATTAGAATTTCAAGTAATGAAAAAGAGCCATGTGTGATGTTAAAAATACACTGATTAAGAACAGAGTAGACACAGCAGAAAAAAGTGTTTTTTGCAGCTTGATTTAATAGCAATAGAAACATAAAGAGAAACAATACTAAAACACTGAAAGAGCATTACTGAGTTACGTGGCAACTTTTGGTGGTGTAGTACCTGGATATTTGGAATCACGAAGGATGCAATCACTACAAATATTTGAAGGAATAACAATCACATTTATTCACAATTTGTTAAAATTAAAATATTACAGATTAGAATCTCAAAGAACTCCATCCAGAAAAGAAACATAAGGAGAATTTGTCCCAAATAAAAATCACCAAACTGCATAAAAACAGTGATAAAGAGAAAAGCTTAAAGTCAGCTGGAGGAAAAATAAGACACTTGACAGAGAAGAATTAAGGTAAGAAGGAAGGCAGAATTATTATCAAAACAAGGTAAATCAGAGGACAGTAGAGTAGCGACTTTAAATTACTTTAATGAAACATATCTGTCCCCCTAAATTCCTATACACAAGTGAAATTTTCTTTGAATAATTAGAAGAAATAAACATTTTCAGATGTATAAAATGTTAAAATTGTAACAAATAGACAATAGAGTATATGCAAAATAAAATGGTATGGAATAACAGAATTGTTTCTCTTTTCTTCCAGTGTTAACATGTACAAAAAATCTGAGGTGATGAAATTTGAATTCATGAAGTTTTGTGTTATTTGGTTATGTTAAAACTATATAATTGACTTACGAACCCCTTACTTTATAAATCAAGCCCTCCATCTTGAGCCTTATGAAACTTATGGTTGTAAAGGGGAGGCTAAGCAAAAACAACAACAACAACAAATTGTATCATTGAAAGAACTATAGAGAATAGAATAAATTAGTTCCCTCAAGAAACCTTGCTAATAGAGTACCAAAAGCAGGTATCATGTTTTATTAACAATTTAAAATTGATTTTTTGATATATTAAATGTTGTATATAAGAACTTTTGTTTATCATCTGTTTCCAGGCAAAAGTTATTTTGTGTCCGCCATTGTTTTTGCTGAGTAATGCTATCTAATATAAGCAAATATTTTCCCATAACTGCACATTTCATAGCCACAGTTACAGAACTAGTCAAGTCATTGTGAATAAAATTGCATGTAGGGAAAAATAGCTTCAATATTAAATTGAAGTTATTTCTTCATAAAATAGAAAGTTCACATGTTTTCCAGGATTCGGGTCAGGCCTGACCAGGTATTTCAGCTGATGTCACCAAGGTGTACTTTCTCTCAATCCTTTTCATGATCCTGCTACCTCAGTGCAGGGTTCAGTCAAAACACGTTTTCACTATGGTCACAAGATGGCTGCCGGCAGGTCCAGTGGCTCCAGCTTCTCTCAGGGGAGTGTGCACAAGTGAAACACATTGTAACAAATGCCTCAGGTTTGGTGGGCTAGATTACCAAAGAGGTTAAAGCCACTTCCCTTACTAAGATTTAAGAAAAGGCAGTGTGACCGTCCTTCAAAATCAGTGGTTAACTATCAAAATCAATCAGCCTGAACATTACAAATCAGAAGTCAGAGGGTAGGGACAAATAAGTAAAAGGAAAATTTCTATTTAGTAAAGAGGAATAATTGGAAATTGGTCATCAAATACACAAGCTGAGAAGACAGATTAGTTCAAGGCAAGTAAGATGGAACCAGTTCAACACTGAGAGACAGTAAAAAGAATCTTTCTAAGGTGACAAAGCTATATGAGTCTGTCAAGGGCTGGAGAAAGCCACTGAGTTTAGGAAAATTGATTAAATTGTTTTGTATATTTTTCTTTGCTTCTTCTTATTGATCTCAAGTTTCCTTTTGAAACACCCAGCATGAAAAAGCTGTTGCATAGTGAAAATAATAATAATTGTAGTATCATGGACAGACTAAAAGGGTAACATGGATTCTGAGTGTCTGGGTATAATGGTTCCGGAGTCAGAATCAAAAGGAGGTAAATACAATGGATATGAGAAAATTCAGAGGAGTGAATAGGGACTACACAGCTATCTCATCTCATCTACATATTTTCTCCATAAAATATTTTGTATACATTATTTAAGTGATTCTGTATAAAGTTAAAATGCTACCAAATATTTAATGAAAGTAAACCTGAGAAAAGTTCACAAAACTATAATATTCACCATCTCACAATTTTAATATTAAAAGACTGAATATACAAATATTTCTCCAGCTATGCAGACATTCACCAAAATTGAACTGGTTAAGTACACCCAGCCCACATAACCCAATTTGGGGCAAATTTGACCAAATAAGCTATTTAACAATTTACCTATCAATAATCATTGAGCTAGGTTATTGCAACCTAAACACCTACTGACTTAAACAGCTAAAAATACTGAATAAAATATTCTGGCAATATTTTGTTTTATGACATAAATGGAGATTATATTCATTTTTTGCATTATTTATTAAACTATACATGTATGTTTCATGAACTTTTCAAAAGCATGTTGTGTTAGATGGAAAATAAAAAAATTCAGTATTTTTATTATATACCATATTATTATGAATTATTCAAAACTCAAAGTTATACATCTTATATTTGAAAAATATGTGTATTTTTTTCTTTACGTATTTCCAAATGAGGCATCATCATAAGTCATAAAGCATATCTGTTCTTGCTTCTGGAACATGTTTTTTTTCATGTGTTCTGAATTAAACAATGAACCATCAAGAGTTCTTATAATCATATCATTTTAAATATCATGAACTATAAGAAATATTGAATGCAAAGTAGATAATATAGTTCAAAATCATTTTCAAAACCATCCAAAAATTTAAACAATTGAGGTGATATCTAAATAATGAGTTGCCATTACAAACCTATTAGAAAGGCTTGACAAATTTAATGTTGAACGAATTTGGAACAAAATTTCACTTTTAATTTCAAATATTTCAAAATAACAAAGAAGCCCTAGTATGCAGATACCCTGTGCAATAACAGAGCAGTCACACTGCAGGTAGATTAGATGCCACTCAGCTGGAAATGGGGAGAGGTGCTTGATATGGGGAGACTGAGATTGGGGCTTCTGCCTGGAGCAGGGACCACTATTAACCCCAGCCTGGCTCACATCACTAAGACTGCAGCACCTAAGGCTGCACACTGTGTTACTGGGGCCCTTCAACAGTCCCAAGGGCAACTGCTGCCCCACTCTGCATGTGCCTGCTACAGCTGATCTTCAGGTGGTAGACCAGCTATTTGGTCTGAGTGCATTATTGTCTCATTTTCTTGCTGATTCCAAAGCATGATGTGTGCTGTGATACTAGACCACCTCCATTCTGAACCTCCCAGAAGACCTTTTCTGCCAAGGAATCAGACTAGACCTTCAACTCTACCAGATAAAACCTGACTGGCCAGGCATCATTCCACAAGTACCAATGTAATAGGTTTCTGAGATTTCTAACTTCATGTTTTCCCTCAAGTTTAATCTAGAAACAATGCCTTTTTAAGTTAATGACATTTAATCTACTTAAAACAAAATGACAATTAATGGAATTATGCTTTCATGTAAAAAATAGTTACATGCCCTTCACTTATGTTAAGATGGAGTTGAACGTAAAACAATGGTTTTCTAACTTGAATTGTTTATGATATAACAAGATATAACTATGATATAACAAGAGGATAAGAAAGATATATATGGCAATATTCATGTCTTTTAGGAATTCATTAATTTACAGATCCAAAACTTTCAAGCATTCCATTATATGTTATAAATAAATTTATATATTCTAAATTATATTACATTTAATTTTCATTTATACTAACTCCTAAAAGCCAAGTTTTTAATTTGAACAATTTTAGTAATAAATATTATAAAATATGACTTAATTTTAAAAAGAAAGTGATGTGATTTGCTAAGTCAATACTTAGCAAATATAAGTATTTGTTAATATTAAAAAAAGAATATAAGCTCAAGCTGCAAATAAACCTGTTGACTTGGAACGGAGCCAGGGTGTTTGCTGACTCATACATCATCACAGAGTGCTACTAAATATTATACAGGACTCAGATCACAACATGTCTGCTATTCACATGGTATGTTCAGTTAAATTCCAAGAATTTAGAGATAATAATGATATGTGCCTTATTTTATGTCTTTGATAAAAAGTGCCCCCTTGTACATCCACTCTGTATTCCCTGGAATCTATGCACATCTCTAAAAGAAGAATGTCTACAGACATAGTCACTTGTCATTTCTAGTACTTTCCTTCAAACCTCAGGAACTGCATGAATAAAATATTTTTATTATTTTTACTATGAATTTCAACTCAATAAAGGGATGTAAGAGAGAGAACCCTCAAGTCAGACTGCATTTAATGAAGATTTCTCTACTTCCTAACAGTGAGATTTTAGATTGTTATGGAACTCCTCTGAACATTTTATCCTCATGTATAAAATGAAGTTAAGAAAAGAGCAACTCATAAGGTTGTAGTGAGGATTAAGTGAGTTAATTCACATAAAGTATCTGGACCATGGCTGGCACATGAAAAGAGCCTACTAAGTCCTAGCACCCCTCAACTTTCTCCTCTTCCACATTCATACACAAATACACACACACACACACACACATATACAGAGATTCTGAACTGTGACAAAATGTCACCCTAGTGTGCTTCATTCATTCATTGCAGGATGGGTCATCATATTGCAGGAGAAAAAAAAAGTTCAAACAGACAATGAAAAAAACAGACAAAATAAATTCCTTCCTTCATGTTATTCTCAAACAGGAAACGATGTCAGACGCAGAAATAATTGTGAAAATGGTGAGGAAAAGAAGACCTACAGAACCAAAGTAGAAAATAATTAGTGAGAGCAGGCTCAAATTTCCTTAACCATGATAATAAAGAAATAGGCTAAGAAAGGTGCAACCAAATATATTGTAATTAACACAGTGAACCTCCTTGTCATGAAACTATCTGAAGAGGAGATACTATTTATGATTGAAAACTTCTCCTACTCAGGGTCTTTCTCAGGGCAAATTTAACATCTTTATTCCTCAAGCTGTAGACTAAGGGGTTCATCATGGGAACCACATTGCTGTAAAAGACAGAAGAGATTTTTCCCTCATTCATATACCCTGCAGAAGATGGTTGGAGATACATAAATGCAAATGACCCAAAGAAGAGAGAAACAGCCATTATGTGAGAACTGCAGGTGCTGAAGGCTTTGAACCTGCCCTCAGTGGAACTGATGTGGAAGATGCTGCAGAGAATGAAACCATATGAGATAAGGATGGTGAGACTGGGCACAATGATATTGATGCCACACAAAACAAACACCACCAGTTCATTGACATAGGTGCTAGTGCAGGAGAGCTGGAGCAAAGGGAGGATGTCACAGAAATAATGGTTGATGGTGTTGGCATCACAGAAGGTCAGTCTCAGCATGCATCCAGTGTGGGCCATAGCACCAGAAAATGCCATCAAGTATGAACCAAACATAAGGTAGGAGCACACTTTAGGGGACGTGGCAATATTATACAAGAGTGGGTTACAGATGGCCACATAGCGATCATAGGCCATTGATGTCAGCACATAGCACTCAGAGATGCCAAAAAAACAGAAGAAGTAGAGCTGAGCCATGCACCCCTGGTAGGAGATAATATTTTTCTCTGATATGAAGTTGACCAGCATTTTTGGTGTAAAAACAGAAGAATAACAGAGGTCTGTGAAGGACAAGTTAAAGAGGAGAAAGTACATGGGGGTGTGAAGGTAGGAATTCAGCCCAATTAGAATTATCAAGCCCAAGTTTCCCAGCACGGTGATAATATACATTGCTAGAAACAGGAAGAACAGAGGGAGTTGGAAATCTGGGTCATTTGTTATTCCCACCAATATGAACTCAGTCACAAAAGAGACATTTTCAGCAGCCATTCTTCCATGGGGGATCTGTGGGGACAAGAGAAAAGTCTTACATTGGAGGACAACCCAGTTCTTTCCACAATATCTCCTCTCACAAGAATGAGTCTAAAATGGGAATGTCTGAGACTAGCCCAACATGGACCCATAGAACTTGCCTTTTCCCCAGATACCATGTGACACTGATTTCCCCTTATTAGAGTCCTTAAAGCTAGTTATATTAAAGAACATTTACAACCTACCCCACAGTGTGAAGACAAGTCCTGCCATAGGAAAACATGACAGCTGTAAAAACCAAGGGAAAAATGAGAAGGAAGATGGTCCACGACAGAATCCTTCTCCTTCATCTCACCATCACTTCACCCACCTGGGCCCTCCACTCAGCAGTAAAACTGGAGGAAGAGGCCCTGGAAACATGGAGCTCCCTCACACGCATGAACATTGTTTCTAGTTCAGAACTAAGGGACCTGCATCTGGGAGAAGGGTGGTAGCTGCCCCAAGTCACAAAGTAAAAGACACTTCTAGAGAACTGAGAGCTGCCTCCCTGGAGAGTGAACCTACACACTGAGATATGGGACCCCCAAGGGCCCTGTGTCTTTGAACATTCCTTTCTCTCCCCTCAAACAGATTCTTCACGTGATCCACTTGTGTGTCAGGACTCCACAATATGGGAGACAAAGCAGCATTTCTTAATCCCTGGATTTCCATCTCAAAATGAGGACATGTACAAATAAAATTCAGGAACACAACAGCTTTATGCATGAAAACCTCTGAGCTTCCTGTTTGCTATGTTTTACCTGGCTTTCTATGAGCAATTTCAAAATAAGATTTCTTTTACCATTGATTCTAAGAGGATGCTTACAAGACTTAATTTATGCTCTGGAAATCCTGCAGAGCTATAGATCATATCTTCTGATTTTATTTCTGAGTCTGTCAACCATCAGAAAAAAAATGAACATATTTTAGCAAAGATGTAGAAGATTTAATGTTGGTTTAATAATACAGCACACTTGTTTATAAACAGGTTAGTAACTTGCTCAGTCTCTTCTCCAGGGAACAGATTTTGTGTGCAATAGGGAAATAGGATTGTATTTACTATGACATGTCTTTAATTCCTTAGGGTCTCAATATTTTCCTCAAGTTTTCACTTCCCTCTAGGGATTGTACATCCCTCAATGCAGAGTTAAAATAGAATCCTCCTATTCCTACCATCATCATCTCTGAAAGGAAATCTGCCTGTCGTATTCTTTCTTTTCCTTCCTGCTTCCAACATCATAATGAATATGTCAGCATGGGTTCTGCCTAGAGTCCACGTTATTAGAAAATTCTCAAATACTACAATAATTGATATCATTATTGTCTCTTCTGGGATATTTACAGATAGTTTTTAATGTACTGCCTTCCTTCCAACATCTTTATTTCAAAACACCTAATGGAAATTTCCACCTGAATATCCTACGGGTTCTTAAATATAACTTTTGAGTAACTGAGGTCACCGATTTCTTCTCCTAATAATAGTTAAGAATTTAGGCTCTGGAGTTAGAGGGCATGTGTTTGTTGCCTAATTCCTTAACTAGTATCGCCAAGATCTTGGGCAACTTATTTAAACTCTCTCTGCCTCACAGAGTTTGTAAGATAGGGATGGGAATAATTGCATCTCTTTCATTATGTTCTGATTTTTAGTTGAGTTGATATAAGTTAAGTGCTTAAAACAATGCACAGCGTGTGGTAAATGTTTAATAAAAGTCACCTGTCACTTCAAGTTTTCATACCTTCCATTTGATGATCCATCATAACACTCATCAGACATTATTCTTTTTCTTTTAATTTCTGTGCTCTTGGATAAACTAAAAGCTCTGTAAGGACAAAAACCACTTCTATTTTGTTTACTCCTTTCCTCCTGGTAGAAACTCCAGTGCAGGGTACATATAGACTCAATATTTGTGTAAATTAACTTTTTCTTTGCCAGAGAACCTTCAGAATATTTTTACGTATCTCACATGCTATGGAATAGAATCTAACATGACAGTGTCCTCCAACAACTCCCACAGCCACTACCCAAATCTAGGAACTTTTTAGGTATTTACTGACCTTTATTATTTTAATGGCTTCTAACTGCATACTTTATTTCAGCCATCTGTACTGCTGTTAAAATAATCTCTGAAAATGCAACTATGTCTCTTCCTAGCTCAAGATGTTTCAATTTCCATTAACTATTGAATATCTGAAGCTTATAATGAAAGTGTAAGTCTCCAATACTATCATTCTGCTTTAATTAAACTTAAGCATTTGAGGAGGTATGGAAGTTAGTTACTCCTCTAGGGCATCTGGTAAATAGCCAGGAACTGTCTGAAACAACCACTTGTGGGGACTTTTGTAACTGGACAGGCATCATAGACCAGTCTGGAATGGGTGGAAAGCCTGAGATGGCAGTGAAGAACCATAAGTTTCCCCAGCCAGAGGGCAGACACCCCTCCTCCAAAGGTACAGCAGACTGTCTCGGAGCTGGTTCCCCAAGGGAAAAAGGAACAGTTTCTGCTGGGAGCAAGGAGGGGGGCTCAACAAGGCCCCATCTGCAGAATTAATAAACAAATTTGGACTGCTGAATAAAAGTTTCTAGCATAGATAAATCAAGAGCAAGTGTGAAAGCAAAACACAAGGTTTTGGCTAGCAGAGAGGAGGCAGGGCTAACAACAACAACAGAAAACACAGACCTTTGGAGTTGGGGATGTTCAGAGTGCTGGAAAGGGGCTGGGACATGTAAGAGGGGGGGCACACAGAAATGGGTACCAACTCCCAACTCTGACTCTTGTTTGCAAACCCAGGGAACTGAGGTCCAGCTCTGAAAAAGATCTTATCTCTTACTTCTCTTCTCTTTTCTTTCTGACTCTTTATCTTACTGTATTTTATTTTTATTCATCAGTAGCCCATTAGAGCTTCAGAACTCTGAGACTTCAGCACTTCCCCTGGCAAGGGCAGAATTAAAGTTGTCTAGGCAGGTGATGGAGATAATACTCTAAAAGGCACATTGTTAAATTGGCTATACTGGGAACAAGGAAAATTAGCTAGGCAAAGCTAAAACTGTGGTTTTAATCCCTGCAGAGAGGAGGCAGGGATGACAGAAAAAATAAAATGAAATAAAATTAAAAAGTATAAAGATGAAGGCTTTTGGAGTAGTTGAGCCCAGAGCGCTACAAAGGGGTGGTCTCCCAAGAAGCAGGGGTGCACAGAGCTGGGAAACAGCTCCAGCTCACGACTTGTAAAACTTGAAAGCTGGGAAAAGTCTCTGAAAAGGGATTTTTTTTTCCTTTTCTTTCTGCTTTCTTTTTTCCAGCCTTTTTTTTTTCTTTGCTATGCACCCCCCCCCCCTTTTTAAGCCATTCTAGGTAGCTCAGTAGAGAAAGCATCAGGCATTTTCAACTGGCACCTCCTAAGATAGGTCTCAGAGGAAAAGCAATGAATCTGGTGAGGGAGATGATACTCTTGTGCCAGTTTGGATGTATTATGTCCACCAAAACACCATGTTCTTTGATGCAATCTTGTGGGGGCAGATATATTAGTGTTGATTAGACTGGAATCCTTTGATTGAGTGTTTCCATGGAGATGCAACTCAATCAACTGTGAGTGAAATGTTTGATTGGATAATTTCCATGGAGGTGTTACCCTGCCCATTCAGGGTGGGTGTAAATTGGGTCCCTGGAGTTCACAGACAGAAGGATCTCAGACAACTGAGAGTGACATTTTGAAGAGGAGCTGCAGCTACAGAGACATTTTGAAGATGGCCGTTGAAAACTGACATTTTGGAGAAAGCCATTTTGAAACACAACCTGGGAGCAAAGGAAGAAGATGCCAGCCACATGCCTTCCCAGACAACAGAAGTGTTCCAGACGCCATTGGCCATTCTTAGCTTGGATACTTTTATCGCCTTAAGACTGTAACTTTGTAACCAAATAACCCCCTTTAGAAAAGCCAATCCGTTTCTGGTATTTTGCATGACAGCAGCATTAGCATACTGGAACAACCCTAAAGGGCATAACTCCCCCAAGAAAAGGAAGTCAGAGCCCAGCTCAACTGGCAGTCTTCCTTCAGAGAATTCAGACCCCAGTGGCTGGATAACAGAAATTGTCTTAGGGACAATATGAAGCACACATATATACCTGTTATTGCTCTCCCAGAATGAGAAAAGAAGGGAAAAGGGGCAGCCACACCCATGGTAGGTTCAGGGTCTGCTGAGAATGAGAGGTACTATATCTCTTTACACCAGTTGGGAACTTTGGGCTGACAGGCAATGCTCACTGGACAGGATAGGGAAACCACAGGGTCTATAGGCTTCCAAAGGAGGGTCTGGCAACCTGTGGAGTCTCATTCTCAGGGAAACATTATATAGAGTACACCCTCCTCCTGAGACCTGGGCCTGTCTCACTGGGAAAATATGACTAGGATCGATCATATCTGAGGAGACACCCTCACAAAAAGGTTACAAAGAGGCAGGGCAAGGGCCAGGAAAACAGGAGCTGAAAACTTCTTATCAAAAGAGTGAAATCAAGCTCCTGAATAAACTCATCAAGAAAATCGGATGCCTAGACAGCTAAAAATAATGAGCCATACTAGGAAACACAAATATATGGACCAGCCAAAGGAACAAACTAAACTCCAACTGAGATACAGGAGTCGAAACAACTAATTAAAGACGTTCAAACAAATCTTCTAAATCAAATCAACAAGTTGAAGAAAAATGTAGCAAATGAGATGAAGGATATAAAGACGACACTGGATGACCAAAAAGAATTCATAAGCTTGAAAACACAAATGGCAGAACTTGTGCGAATGACAGGCACAATAGAAGAGATGAGAAACACAATGGAATGGAGACATACAACAGTAGATTTGAAGAGGCAGAAGAAAGATCAGTGAACTTGAAGACAGGCCATCTGAAATCATACATACAAAAGAACAGATGAGGAAAATAATGGAAAAATATGAGCAGGTTCTTAGGGACAATATGAAACACACATATATACCTGTTATTGCTCTCCCAGAATGAGAAAAGAAGGGAAAAGGGGCAGAAAGGATAATAGAAGAAATAATCACTGAAAATTTCTCAACCCTTATAAAAGCAAAGAAATACAGACTCAAGAAGCACAGCATACCCCAAACAGAATTGATCTGAATAGACCTATTCTAAGACACTTATTGATCAGATTGTCCAATATCAAAGACAGAGAATTCTGAAAGCTGCAAGGGAAAAAGTGATACATCACAAACAAGGGAAGTCTGATAAGACCATTTACATATTTCCCCACAGAAACCATGAAGAAGAGAAGGCAGTGGTATGATATATTTAAGATAGTGAAAGAAAAAAATTGCCAACAAAGAATTCTATATCCTGCAAAACTATCCATCAAAAAATGGAGAGATTAAAATATTTTCAGACAGACAGACACTGAGAGAGTTTGTGAATAAGAGACCTGCTCTACAAGAAATACTAAAGGAAGTGCTACAGGCTGATCAGAAAACACAGGAGAAGGAAGTCTGGAGAACAGTGTAGAAATCAAGATTACCAGGTAGGGTAATTTAGGGAGAGAGAAAAAATATGATATGACATATAAAATCCAAAAGACAAAATGGTAGAAGAAAGTACTGCCCTTAGAGTAATAAAACAATGTTTATGGATTAAATTCCTCAATAAAAAGGCATAGACTGGCAGAATGGATTTAAAAACAGGGGATCAATCTATATGCTGCCTGCAAGAGACTAACTTTAGACACAAGGGAAAAATAGGTTGAAAGTCACAGGCTAGAAAAATATATTTCATGAAAACAACCAGAAAAGAGTGGGAGTACCCATACTAATATCAGGCAAATTAGATTTCAAATGTAAAACAAAAGAGACAAAGAAGGACACTGTATATTAATAAAAATGACAATTCATCAAGAAGACATAACAATCATGAATATTTATGCACTGAGCCAGAGTGCCTGAAAATACATGAGGCAAACATTGACAACACTGAAGGGAAAACTAGTGTACATCTACAATTATAGTTGGAAATATCAATATACCACTGTCTTCAATGGATAGAACATATAGACAGAGGATCAATAGGAAACAAAGATGTTGAATTGTATGATAAATGCACTAGATTTGAGAGATATTTATAGAACACTACACCCCATAACAGCAGGGTACACATTTTTCTTAAGTGCTCATGGATGATTCTCTAAGATAGATCACATGCTGGGGCACAAAGCAAGTCTCAACAAATATTACACAAAACAATATCCTGATCATAATGTAAGGAAGCTGGAAACCAGTAACAGGCAGAAGGTCAGAGAATTCACAAATACATGAAAGCTAAATAACATACTCTTAAACAACCTTTGGGTAAAGGAAGAAATTACAAAATAAATTAGTAAATATCTTGAGGCAACTGAAAATGAAAAAAACAACATATCAAAATTTATGGAATGCAACAAAGGCAGTGCTCAGAAGGAAATTGCCCTAAATATTTAAATTAAAAGAGAAGAAAGAGCAAAAACTGAGGCATTAACTGTTCACCTGGAGGAACTAGAGAAAGAACAGCAAATTAACCCCAAAGCAAACAGAGGGAAAGAAATAAAGATTAGAGCAGAAATAATGAAATCAAGAACATGAAGAGAATAGAGAGAATCAACAAAACCAACAAAACCATAAGTTGGTTCTTTGAGAAAATCAGTAAAATTGATGGACCCTTAGCTAGACTAACAAAAAAAAAAAAAAAAAAAAAAAAAAAAAGCAGATGAAAATAAATAAAATCAGAATCAGGAAAGGGGACATAACTACTGACCCCACAGAAATAAAGGAAATAATGAGAGGATACTATGAGCAACTATATTCTAATAAACTAGACAGCTTAAATGAAATGAACAACTTCCTAGAAAAGCACGAACAACCAACATTAAATTGAAAAGAAACAGATGACCTCAAAAAACAAATCACAAGTAAAGAGACTGAGTCAGTCATCAAAAAGTTCCCCAAAATGATAAGCCCAGGACCATATGGCTTCACATGTATATGCTACAAAGCAGTCAAGAAAGAACTAGTGCCAATCTTGCCCAAATACTTCAAAAAAAATGAAGAGGAGGGAAAGCTATGTAACTCATTCTATGAAACCAAAATCACCCTAATACCAAAGTCAGACAAAGATATTACAAAAAAGACAATTATAGACCTTATAATGTAGAATCTAGGGGACCTAGAGATAGACAGAAACTAGTGAAGTGGGAATATGTATAGACATGATAATGAGGGTCAATTTAAAGGTATGGGAATGGATAGGGGTGATTATGGTTTGTTAATGGGATTATAAGTATCAGTTCTTTATTGAAGGCAAATGTGATTGAAAATGGTTGCTTAAAGGCATGTAACACTAAGTATCACTATAAATATAAATAACTTGTCATGATATACTTCTAAGGTACCACACTGCTACAAAAGTTAACAACATAGAGGTATATGGGAAAAACTTCCCATTGCATATCATACATTGTATTTAATAGGAATACCTTACCAATACTACACTAATACTAGGGATGAACAATCAATGGCTGAAAAGAGCTTTGGGATGTTTTGCGTTACAATAGTTTAAAATTGAGAGTGATGACTGTACAACTAAGTGAAGATAGTGTGAGATACTGATTGTTTATCTTGGACAGAATATATGCTATGTGAAATTAGGAACTTCCTACTTAATAGGTCAAATCCTCAATCTTGAGGTTTGCTCTTGTGAAACACAGGGCTGTAAAAGGGAGGCTAAGGCTTCCTATAATTATGCCTAAAAGGCACCTCCAGAGAACCTCTTTTGTTGCTGGGATATGGCCATTCTCTCTGTAAGTCCAAATCAGTAAATAAATTCATTAACCTCCCCCCATGTGAGGTATGACTCCCAGGGGAGTGAATCTCCCTGGCAACATGGGACACAGAGCCTAGCCCTGGTATTGAGGGATTGAAAATGCCTTCTTGGGCAAAAAGGAGATAAGAAAGGCAACCAAATAAGGTTACAGTGGCTAAGAGATTTCAAATAGATTTGAGAGGCTATCCTGGAGGTCTCTCTTATGCAAGCTCCAGCTAGACATCCCAAATGGCCACAGTATGCACACCACAAACAACAGTAGTCCCTAACTAAGATTGTATAAAAGTTTTATGCACTATGTTTATTTCTCAAAAACTTAAATCCACCAGAGTGTTCCTACACCAGACAAGTCCTAAAATCGAGAGGCAGCAGCCTCTTTAAGAAAAACAATCAGTTGCAGCCCCCTTCTCCATATCAATGCCCCTTTTCAATATGAACAAGTTAGGGTGGTCTCTGCCTAGACACCCCTGAAGATTGAAAAGGTGATTAAATGAGAGGAAGGGGTAGCAACAGAGAAGATAGGATTTATAAAAGGATTAAGAATATTGAATATATAAAAATTTTTTTTACATGCTAGGGTATGAGAATAGCTACAAGGAAACAACTGTTAAGGTGAAACTGTAACCAATAACATTCTTTGAAATTAGCTCTATAGCTGTTCATTAAATTGTACTTTGAAAGTTATCACCTTTCTGTATATATGTTATATTTTACAACTAGAAATAACTGAAATTGTGGAACTATTCCTATAACATTCTTTGAAATTTGCTCTTTATCTACCTGTTAATTTGTACTTTGAAAGTTACCACTATCATGGATATGTTAAATTTCACAATAAAATATTAAAAATTATAATGTGAGCTACATACGTGATTTTGAAATTTCTAATAGCCATGTTAAAAGACGAACAAGAAAAAGAAAACTTTAGTGTCCGCTAACAAGTGGGTTGAAAGAACCTCCCTCCCCAAATAGACACCCCTCCACCCCCAACGCCACAGCAAAGTCCACAGAATCACCAAAGGGCTCATTGCTGTGGACCGTGTTCTTCCGCGCACCCCATAAAACTTTGGGTATCCCTCATGGTGATTACTGGGTGCTTCCTGCTAGGCCTGAACAACACACCCGAGTGCCACAGGCTCACCTGCAGGTGGCGGCACTGAGTCCTGGGGGCGGTGGAAGGATGACCTGAGGGCTCCGGGTCGCGGGAGAGAAGCAGCCGCCACCGCCAAGGCCAGCTCGGAGGAGGAGGAGCGGGACCCAAATATCACCGAAATACAAAATAAAGTCCACCCCTGACGCGGAAAATTATCCTAGGCCTGCACAGAGACCTAATGTAGGAATCAAATAAAAAGGGCCCCACCCACTGTCCCCCGTGACCCTGAGGAAGCACCTCTGCTATCCATGCTCCAGAAGATGCAAGGACTGGTAGCTATCTCGAGACGGTAAGAGCCTTTCATTACTTAACCACCTGGACAAGATTATCCAAACACAGTTGGGTGGGCCCTAGAGGGACTGAAAGCAGATATAAAGTGCTTCTGCACCTTGTTACAATAGCTGTTTATGATCTGGTGCTTGGCCTATCTTTCCTTACAGGAGCTTACTTACCTCAGAGCTGCCTGTGTCTAGCGCACCACTGAGGAAGGGCTGGTGGGGCTTTCGCCCTAAGGCATGGTCCAAAGGGTCTACACAGACTCAGCCTCTACAGGGCAGGACGCCACTAGATGACTCCTAAACAGGCGTCTCTAGCCCTGGTGCCTTACATTCATTTTTGAAGAGACACCCAACCCCCCCCACTCACCCCCCAGCCCCCCCCCCCCCCACACACACACACACACAAGCCAAGCCAAATCTGTTGGCCCTGTTGCCAGCAGTCCTGAAAGTAAATCATGCCTTGCAGGGACTCACAAACATTTTTAAAATATTAAAAACACAAACATCCACTAGGTGTTCAAGGCAACAGCCTGCTCTTGCTATCCATAACAAGTTGGCAATATATTCCATGAGGAACGCCATTCCCTGGAGTCCTAGCTGAGCCACCCATGGCTGAATCATAACACCTCTGTTGGCAGCTGTGCCAAAGATGGCTTCTTAATTGGCTCTTCTCTGACAAGTCTCTGCAGTTCTTGAGACTCTACTTGATGCTGACATTGCACATCAGTGCACCCACCAGTACAAACAAGCTCCAGACCTTCAGCCATGGCCTGCCTCCTGCTTGCCATAAGGGTCTGGCATCATTGCTAGGCACACCCAAACCACAATTCTCTGGTTACAGAGCTCATGTATTTTGGGAACCCCCAAACCCACAAACTTTCATGATCTTATTAGACACTAGATTATAAGTCTCTCTGATTCCCACTTCACCAGTCGCTCTGATTCCCACTTCACCCTGTCCCCACAGAGCCCATTGATGGACTGAGAAGGGGCATATATACTATATATTAGTAATGGAATCATATGGCAATTCTATATTTAGCTTCCTGAGGAACCACCAAACTGCCTTCCAGAGCAGTTGCACCATTCTACATTCCCACCAACAGTGGGTAAGTGTACGTCTTCCTCCACATCCTCTCCACAATTTGTATTTTTCTGTTTTTTTTTTTTTAAATAATGGCCATTCAAGTAGTTGAGAGATGATATCTCACTGTGGTTTTGATTTGCATTTCCCTAATCGCTAGTGAAATTGAGCATCTTTTCATGTTTTTGAGTCATTTGCATTTCCTCTTCAGAAAAGTGTCCATGTCTTTTGCCCATTTTTAAATTGGGTTGTTTGCCTTTTTGTTGTTGAGTTGTAGGATCTCTTTATGTATTGTTGGTATTAAGCCCTTATCTGATATGTGTTTTCCAAATATTGTCTCCCATTGCATAAGCTCCCTTTTTACTTTCCTGACAAAGTCTTTTGATGCACAAAAGTTTTAATTTTTGAGGAAATCCATATATCTATTTCTTTTTTTCAGTGCTGTGGGTGTAAGGTCTAGGAAACTACCACCTATCACAAGACCTTTAAGATATTTCCCTTCATTTTCTTTGAAAATTTTTATGGTCTTAGTTCTAATGTTTAGGTCTTTAATCCATTTTGATTTAGTTTTCATGTAAGGTGTGAGATGTGGGTCCCCTTTCATTCTCCTGAATGTGAATATCCAGTTTCCAAGCACTTTTTGGTGAAGTGGCTGCTCTGTCCCAGTTGACCACCTTATCATAGATCAATTGTCCATAGATGAGAGGGTCTACTTCTGAACACTTGATTTGATTCCATTGGTCAGGGTATCTATCTGTATGCCTGCACCATGCTGTTTTGACCACTGTAGCTTTGTAATATGTTTCAAAGTCAGGTTGTGTTAGACATTCCACTTCCTTTTTCTTTTCAAGATATTTTTAGCTATTTGGGGCACCCTGCCCATCCAAATAAATTTGATTATTGGTTTTCCTATTTAGGAAAGTAAGTTGTTGGGATTTTAGTTATTATTTCATTGAATCCATAAATCAATTTGAGTATAATTGACATCACAACTTTGTTTAGTTTTCCAATCAATGAATACACTATGTCCTTCCATTTATTTTGATCTTCCTTGATTTCTTTTAGCATTTTTTTTTTTTTTTTTGTAGTTTTCTGTGTATAGCTCTTTATGTCCTTGGTTAAATGAATTCCTAAATATTTGATTCTTTTGGTTGCTATTGTAAATGGAATATTATTTCTGGATTTCCTACTCAGATTTCTACTTACTAGTGTATGGAAACAACATTGATTTTTTCATTTTGATCTTGTATCCTGCCATTTTGCTGTACTCACTACCTGTAGTAGCTTTGCTGTAGATTTTTTAGGATCTTCTACATATAGGATCATGTCATCTGAAAACAGTGAAAGTTTTACTTCTTCCTTTCCGATTTGGATGCCTTTTACTTTTCTTGCCTAACTGTTCTAGCTAGAACTTCTGACACAATATTGAATAACAGTGGTGACAGTGGGCATCCTTGTCTTGTTCCTGATCTTAGAGGGAAAGCTTTCAGTGTTCCACATTGAGTATGATGTTAGATGTGGGTTTTTCATAAATTGCCTTTATCATATTTAGAAAGGTCCCTTCTAAATATACATCTTTCGCAGAGTTCCAAAAAGGTCCTTTTGAGTGTTTTCATCAAGAAAGGATGCTGAATTTTGTCAAAGGTCTTTTCTGCATCAATCTAGAGGATCATGTGGTTTTTCCATTTTGATTTACTGATGTGGTGTATAACATTAATTGATTTTCTTGAACACCTGGAATAAATACTACTTGGTCATGGTGTATGCTTTAATATGCTGCTGGATTTGATTTGCAAGTATTTTGTTGAGGATTTTTGCATCCATGTCCATTACAGAGATGAGTGTGTAATTTTCTTGTAGTATCTTTGTCTGGCTTTGGTATTTGGGTGATGTTGATTTCATAGAATGAGTTATGTAGCTTTTCCTCTTCAATTTTTTTGAAGATTTTGAGCAGGATTGGTAGTAATTCCTTCTTGAATGCTTGGTAGAACTCACATATGAAGCCACGTGGCCCTTCACTTTTCTTTTTTGGGAGCTTTTTGATGACTGATTCAATCACTTTATTTGTGATTGGCTTGTTGAGGTCTTCTGTTTCTTCTGTCATTGTTGGTTGTTTATGCTTTTCTAGGAAATTCTCCATTTCTTCTAAGTTGTCTAGTTTGTTAGCATATAACTGCTCATAGCATACTTTCATTATCTCATTTCAGTGTCAGTAGTTATATCCCCACCTCCAATTTTGGATTTAATTTATTTGCATCCTCTCTTTTTTTTTCTCTGTCAGCCTACCTAAGGGTCCACTGATTTTATTGATTTTCTTATAGAACCAACTTCTGGTTTTGTTGATTTTCTCTATTGTTTTCATGTTCTGAATTTCATTTATTTCTGCTCTAATCTTTATTGTTTCAATCCTTCTGTTAGCTTTGGGATTAGTTTGCTGTTCTTTCTCTAGTTGCTTCAGGTGAGCAGTTAACTCCTTGATTTTTGCTCTTTCTTATTTTTTGATAAATGAATTTAGGGCAATAAATTTACATCTCAGCACTGCCTTTGCTGCATCCCGTAAGTTTTCATATGTTGTGTTTTCATTTCATTTGCCTCAAGATATTTACTGATTTCTTTTATAACTTATTCCTTTACCCCTGGTTGTTAAAGAGTGTGTTGTTACAATTCTGCAGTTTCAGTTATTTTCTTATTATGAAATAAAGCATATATACAAAAAGGTAATATCTTTCAAAGTATGACTTAACAAGTAGACATATAGGAAATTTCCAAAGTTATTGTGAGTTATAGTACCATAACAAGTTATTTCCTTATTGTGACTAGTTATTTCCATACTGTATATATGTTATTTCCATATTGTTATTTGGAATATGTCAGATGTCAGTTATTTATGTCAGTCAATATTCCATATTGTATATATGTTATATATAAAAAAGGTTTAGCTTTCATATTACAATTTAACAAGTAGCTATAGAACAAATATTTTGATTGTTATACTTCTTGATGAATTGTCCCTTTTATAAATACATAGTATCATTCTTTAACATTTATTTGCTTACATTTGAAGTCAAATTTGTCTGATATTAGTATAGCTACCCCTGCTCTTGTTGTTTGCATGAAATATCTTATCCCAGTCTTTCACTTCTTTTTAAATTTTTAATGTAATTTTAATAAACTTTCTATAATCTTATTTATAATTTTTGTTGTTATTGTTTGTTTTAAACATAATTTTATTGAGATATATTCACATACCATACAGTGCATCCAAAGTGTACAATCAGTGGTTCACAGTATCATCACATATTTGTGTTTTATTTGTGATCATCACCATGATCATTTTTTAGAACATTTGCATTACTCCAGAAAAGTAAATAAAAAGGAAAAAGAAGACCCCACACATCCTATACTCTTCACCCTCCCTTTTATTGATCACTAGTATTGCATTCTACCCAATTTTAATACTTACAATAGAGGTAGGTTAACTAATACAATGTAGTAATGTCAGACATAGATATATAGATGGGTGGAACAGAACAAAACATCCAGAAGTAGATCCATAGAAACATAGACAACTGACTCTTTTTTTTTTTTTTTTTTGCTATATAGTGGTAACATATCCTTTTTTTTCTTTCTTCCAATTCAGTTTTATTGAGATAAATTCACATACCCTACAACCACCCGCAGTGTACAGTTTTTCACAGTACCATCATATAGTTGTGCATTCATCATCAAAATCAACCTTCAAACATATTCGTTACTCCAAAAATATAAAACAAAGAATAAAACTACAAGTAAAGAAGAACACACAAAGCATCCCATACCCCCATCCCCACCTATTATTCATTTAATTTTTGTTCCCATTTTTCTACTTATGTGTCCATACACTGGATACAGGGAGTGTGAGCCACAAGGTTTTCACAATCACACAATCACAGCGTGTAAGCTACATAGCTAGTTTATACAATAGTTTTAAAGAATCAAGGCTACTGGGTTGCAGTTCAGCAGTTTCAGGTATTTCCTTCTAGCTATTCCAATACATTAAAAACTAAAAAAGGATATCTATGTAACGCATAAGAATACCCTCCAGAATGACCTCTCAACTCCATTTGAAATCTCTCAGCCACTGAACCTTTATTTTGTTTCATTTCTCTTTCACTTTTTGGTCAAGAAGACTTTCTCAATTTCACAATGCTGGGTCCAGGTCATCCCAAGGAGTCATGTCCCATGTGGCAAAGGAGATTTACACCCTTGTGTGTCATGTCCCATCTAGGGGAGAGGGCACTAAATTTACCTGCTGAGTGGGCTTACAGAGAGGACACATTTGAGCAAGAAAAGGGGTTCTCGGGGGGGAGATGCTTAGGCACAATCATAGATAGGCTTAGCCTCTCCTTTGCAGTAACAAGCTTCATAAGGACAAGCCCCCAAATCGAGGGCTCAGCCTTCTAAGTTGGTAGCCCCCAATGCATGTGAGAATATCAGTAATTCCCTGGGTGATGAAGTTTAACATTTCCACATTTTCCCCCAGTCCCTCAGGGGGGCTTTGCAAATACATTTTTATTCTCTGCCCAAATTACTTTGGGAAGTATCAGGGTTTCAATAATCTGACCATACAAATTAAACTATTTCATGTACAACAGAAAATATAGATTTTGCACCAGATAAACATCTCTTCCTTTGGACTCACACAGAAATTGAAGTTTTAAAGCACAATCAATATTGTCCTTTTCTCTTTGGCCTGATTTGCCTTAGTCCTAACCAGCACTGCTGCACTCATATCTCTAATTTCAACTGAAGTCTGATCTCTTTTTCAGCAGTTTAAACAGTTAATGTATGGGGTAATACTGACACCCATAGCTGCTGAACTCTAGGTCTGAGTCCCAGGTGTCACACAGATACTTATGTTCCAGAGACTGCCCAGGTTATACACAAAGAGCTCAGCATCTCAGAGTTTAGAGATAACCATTCCAACTCAGGAATAAATGTGACTGCTGTCAGAGCTTACAATCTAGGGACCATTACAGTAAGCATTCCTCTGATAACCTGTGCTCTAAGATTGAATTCTGTGAGTTTACACATTATAGTTTGTCCATATTAGTGAGGAATTATGTTTGTCTTTTTGTTTCTGGCATACTTCACTCAAAACGCTGTCTTCACAACCCTTTTTAGGTTCTAATGAATTGGAATAGCTAGCAGTAAATACCTGAAACTATCAAACTACAACCCAGAACACATGAATCCTGAAGATGATTGCATAAAAATGTAGCTTATGAGGGGTGACAATGTGATTGGGAAAACCATATGGAGCACACTCCCTTTTGTCTAGTTTATGGATGGATGAGTAGAAAAATGGGGGAAGAAAAAAAAAAGGCACCCAATGTTCTTTTTTACTTTGTTTTTTTTTTCACTTTAGTTTTTATTCTTATTATTTGTGTGTGTGGTAATGAAAATGTCAAAAATTAATTTTGGTGATGAATGCACAACTATATAATGGTACTGTAAACAATTGAATGTTTGCTTTGTTTTGTATGACTGCATGGTATGTGAATATATCTCAATAAAATGAATTTTAAAAAATGCTGTCCTCAGGATCCATTCACCTAGTTGCGTGACTCAGGACTTCATTCCTTCTTGCAGCTGCTCAATTTTCTGTTGTATTTATACACCACAGTTCAACATTGCATTCATCAGTTAACGTACCCATAGGCCACCTTGATCCATTGCAGATTTTGGACACTGCCACCATAAACACCAGTGTGCAAAAGTCCATTTGTATTCCTGTTCTCAGTCCTTCCAGGTATATACTCAATAATGAGGTGCAGGACCTATGGCAACCACATTCTTAGCTTCTTGTGGAACCAACAAACTGCCTGCCAGAGGGCTACACCACTCTACTTCCCCACCAACAGTGAATAGACACATCCCTCTCTCCATGTTCTCTACAGCACTTGTATCCCTCTGTTCATTTTTCCCCCTGCAATTTTATAGGGATATACTCACATACCAGATTATCAACCATGGTGTAAATCAATTGATCACAGTATTGTCATATAGTTGTGCATTTATCACCACAATCAGCACTTGAACACATTCATTACTCCAACAAAAAATACAATAAGAATAGTAAAAAAGATAAAAGGAAAAATAAAAATACAATACAATACAATACAATAATAAGGTCAGATAACAACAACAACAACAACAACCTTATGCCCCTGCCTCATATCCCCCTTATAGACATTTAGCTTTGGTATATTGCCTTTGTTAAAATTAATGGAAGCATATTACAATGTTACTGTTAACTATAGACTCTAGTTTGCATTGATTATATTTTTCCCTAATACCATCCCTTTTTCAACACCATGTAAAATTGACACTCATTTATTCACCCACATGTAAAATATTTTTATATTTGTACATTTAATCACCATCACTGACCACTCTAGGTTTCACTAAGTTATACAGGCCCAGTCTTGATCTTCTGTCTTTTCCTTCTGGTGTCCAACATTCACCTAGACTTCCTCTTTTAACTTTACACAGTCATCATTGTTCACTGAACTTACAATATTGTGATACAGTCATAGAGTATTTTGCTATCCATTTCTGGATCTGTATACTCAATCCTGTTAAGCATTCTATATTCTTTCAGCATCAAATACCCGATCTCTACTCTCTTTCTGTTTCCTGATAAACTGCGTTCTCACCTTTAACTCTTAAAGTTTTCTCATTAATGTTAGTTCATATTAGAGAGACCACATAGTACTTGTCCTTTTGTTTCTGGATAATTTTGCTCAACATAACATTCTCAGAGTTCATCCATGTTGTTATATGTTCCATGGCTTCATTCTGTCTTGCAGCTGCATGATAGTCCATCATATGTATATACCACAGATAGTTTATCTACTTGTCTGTTGATGGACATTTGGGCTGTTTCCATCTCTTGGCCATCATGAATAATGCCACTATAAACATCAGTTTACAAATGTCCATTTCTGTCTTATCTTTCAGTTCCTGTGTGTATACCTAGTAAAGAAATCGCAAGATCATATGGCAATTTTATAATTAGCTTCCTAAGGAACTGCCACATTGCCTTCCAGATTGGTCACACCGTTCTACACTCCCACCAACAGTGAATAAGTTTGCTTTTTCCTCCATATCCTCTCCAGCTCTTGTAATTTTTCATTTTTTGAAAATGGCCACTCTAGTAGGTGTGAGATGATATCTGATTGTGGTTTTGATTTTCATTTCCCTAATAGCCAGTGCAGTTGAGCATCTTTTCATAAGTTTTTGAGCCATTTGTATTTCCTCTTCAGAAAAGTGTCTGTCCATGTCTTTTGCCCATTTTTTAAAGAGTTGTCTTTTTTGTAGTTGAGTTGTAGAATCTCTTTATATATTCTGCATATTAAACCCTTATCTGATATTTGGCTTCCAAATATTGTGTCCTATTTCATAAACTGCCTTTTTGCTTTTCTGGCAAAGTCCTTTGATATACAAAACTGTTTAATTTTGAGGAGATCCTATTTATTTATTTCTTCTTTCACTGCTCGCACTTTGGGAATAAGGTCTGGGTAACCACCTCCTATCACAAGATCTTTAAGATATTTCCCTACATTTTCTTCTAAAAGTTTTATGGTCTTAGTGCTAATGTTTATGTCTTTGACTGATTTTGACTTAATTTTTGTATAAGGTATGAAATAAGAGTCCTCTTTCATTCTTCTGGGTATGGATATCCGATTTTTCAAGCACCATTTATTGAAGAGGCTGATCTATCCCAGTTGTTTTGGGTTGATTGTTTTGGGTTGATGGCCTTATCAAAGATCAACTGTCCATATATAAGAGGATCTATTTCTAAACATTCAATTCAATTTCATTGATCAGTAATATACAATTATGCCAATACCATGCTGTTTTGACCACTGTAGCTTTATAGTATTTTTAAAAGTTAGGTAATGTGAGACCTCCCACTTCATTCCTCTTTCTCAAGATATTTTTGGCTATTCGGGGCACCCTCCAATTCCAGATAGTTTTGGTTATTGATTTTTCTATTTCTGCAAAGTAAGTTGCTGGAATTTTAATTGCATTGCATTGAATCTATTGGTCAGTTTAGATAGAATTGACATCTTAATTATATTTAGTTTTCCAATCCAAGAACATGGTTATGTTCTTCCATTTTTTAGGTCCTGTTTAATTTCTTTTAGCAATCTTCTGCATATAGGTCTTTTGTGGCCTTGGATAAGTTCATTGCTAAATACTTGATTCTTTTGGTTGCTATTATAAATGGAGTATTTTTCTTGATTTCCTCCTCCTGTCACTCATTACTGGGGTACAGGAACACTACTGATTTTTTCAGGTTGATCTTGTACCCTGACACTTTTACTGAATTCATTCATTAGGTCTATGAGCTTTTCTGTAGATTTTTCTGGATTTTCTACATATAGGATCATGTCATCTGCAAACAATAAAAGTTTCATTTCTTTCTCTCCAATTTGGATGCCTTTTCTTTTTCTTGCCTAATTGCTCTAGTGAAAACTGCCAGCACAATGTTGAATAAAAATAGTGACAATGGACATTCTTGTCTTGTTCCTGATCTTAGAGGGAAAGCTTTCAGTCTTTCCCATTGAGTATGATGTTAGCTCTTGGTTTTTCATATATTGCCTTTATCATATTTAGAAAAATCCCTTCTATTCCTATCCTTTTGAGTGTTTTCATCAAGAAAGGATGTTCAATTTTGTCAAATGTCTTTTCTGCATTGATCTAGATAATCATGTGGTTTTTCTGCTGTGATTTATTGATGTGGTTTATTACATTAATTGATTTTCTTGTGTTAAACCAGCCTTGCATACCTGGAATAAATGATCATGGTGTATAATTCTTTTAATGTTCTGATGGATTCTCTTTGTGAGTATTTTGTTGAGGATTAGGCATGTATGTTCATTAAAGAGATTGGCCTATGATTTTCTGCTTTTGTAGTATCTTTGTCTGACTTTGGTGTTAGGGTGATTTGGGCTTCATAGAATGAGTTAGGTGGCTTTCCCTCCTCTTCAATCTTTTTGAAGAGTTTGAGGAGTACTGGTACTAATTCTTTCTTGAATGCACAGTAGAATCCACATGCGAAACCATCCGGTCCTGTGATTTTCTTTTATGGTAGCTTTTTGATGCCTGACTCAATATCAGTCCTGTGATTGATTTGCTGAGGTCATCTATTTCTTCTCAAGTCAGTGTTGGTTGTTCATGCTTTTCTAGGACGTTGTCCATTTCATCTAAGTTTTCTAATTTTTAATGTTATTGATTTTCTCAAAGAACCAATATCTGGTTTTCCTGATTCTCTTTACTGTTTTCATTTTCTTGATTTCATTTATTTCTGCTCTAATATTTGTTATTTCTTTCCTTATGTTTGCTTTGGGGTTAGTTTGCTGTCTTTTTTCATTTCCTCCAGGTGAACAGGTAATTGATCAATTTTTGCTCTTTCTTCTGTTTTAAAATAGGCATTCATGGCCATAAATTTCTCTCAGCACCACCTTTGCTGCATCCCATAAGTTTTGATATGTTGTGTTTTCATTGTCATTTGCCTCAAGGTATTTACTAATTTCTCTTGTAATTTCTTCCTGTATCCACTGGTTTTCTAAGAGTGTGTTGTTTAGCCTCCATATATTTGTGAATTTCACAATCTTCTGCCTGTTATTTATTTCCAACTTCATTCCATTATGATCTAAGAAAGTGTTTTTTATAATATCAGTATTTTAAAATTTGTTGAGACTTGCTTTGTGACGCAACATGTGTTCTACCCTAGAATGTTCCATGAGCACTGGAGAAAAATGTGTATCCTGCTCTTGTGGGGTGTAGTGTTCTATAAATGTCTGTCAAGTCTAGTTTATTTATCATACAATTCAACATCTCTGTTTCCTTATTGATCCTTTGTCTGGATGTTGTATCCATTGATGAGAGTGGTGTATTGAAGTCTCTAACTATTATTGTAGAAGTATCTATTTCTTCTTTCAGTGTTCTCAGAGTGTTTGCCTCATGAATTTTGGGGCACTCTGACTTAGTGCATAAGTATTTATGATTGTTATGTTTTCTTGATGAATTGACCCTTTTATCCATATATCATGTTCTTCTTTGTCTCTTTTAATTGTTTTACTTTTGAAGCCTAATTTGTCTGATATTAATATAGCTACTCCTGCATTTTACTGTTTGCTGTTAGCATGAAATATCTTTTTCCAACCTTTCACTTTCAGCCTATTTTTGTCCTTGTGTCTAAAGTGAGTTTCTTATAGACAGCATATAGATGGGTCCTGGTTTTTAATCCATTCTGCCAGTCTGTGTCTTATTATTGGGGAGTTTAATCCATTAACATTTAGTGTTATTACTGTAAGGACAATACTTTCTTCTACCATTTTGTTTGTTGGATTTTATATGACATGTCTTATTTTTTCCTTTCTCTTCTTTTACCCTACCTGATAATCTTCATTTCCACAGTCTTCTCCAAACCCCTTTCTCCTGTCTTTTGCTATCAGCCTGTAGCACTCCCTTTAGTATTCCTTGTAGTACCACTCTCTTATTCACAAACTCGCTCAGTGTCTGTCTGAAAATACTTTAATCTCTCCCTCATTTTTTTAACAATTAAAATTCTTTATTTAAAGTACATTTCACTGGTGCAAAGAAATATTTCTTTAAAGCACATTAAAGTGGCCTTCATTCACCCCTTTGCAAAATAATTCAATTTTACAAGTAGCAAACCTAAAAGCCTATTTCTCTTTACACATTTATTTTTTTTCTTAGAAAAACAGCCCAATGCTGCTATAAACTGACTTTAATCATTATTGAGCCTAACTTTGACTTTCTTGGTGAGATAACTGTAAACATGAATAAGAGGAGTTTTAAATCATAAATTTTCTGTATACACTGTTAGCTGACAAAAGAAGTCTGAAGTAGGATAGTTGTTTTCCACTTAACTTTTATATTTAAGATGACTTGAATTTGCCATATATAATTAAAAGATCCAGTTCCAAGGACTCAGTAACCTCTTATGACATTAAAAACTATTTTTTGAGGGCTTATTTAAAACATTAACAATTGTAGTACCTGATTGAAAAAAACAATTCAAGTATAAAGTCTACCCCAAGACAATGTTGGCCCCCTGCTTGGAACCCAGCTGGCACTGTGACCGTTATTGAAAGCTCTGACAGGCTTTGTGCCTTTCATTAAGAGCCCTCATATTCTGAACACGGGCCTGCTTTAGTTTAAGGAAACATTAATATTTAGTTCTGAAATCTGAGGACACAATCCATGTAATAATAGTCACAGGAGGATTTTCTTCTTTTACAGTGATCCAGTATATTAATTCCTCCATAGTAAATGTATCTTTCCAGACAGGTAAAATTATATTTACTAAAATCCAGAACAAAACTACACAGTATATTTAAAACTCATATTTGAAAAGCAGGTCACAATATTATATCCAAGCTGCACAGACGACCCCAGTGATCACTAGGAAATCTTCCACAGTCCAGTATTTCCAACCCAAGTAGGACCAAACTTCAAAGAATAATGTGTCCCCCTTCTGCTGCTGCTCTGAAAAATATTCGATCAAAACGAAACTTACAAGAACCAGGTATTCCAAGATTAGAGTTCATTTGCATATCTGATGTATACTGGCAATGCTCAGGCTTGCCCCCAAACTCCCAGACATCCCAAATATTATTTGGTAAACCACCACATTTGGTACCTCTTGATCCCTTAAATTTATATCTCCTGCAAATATAACCATAGCTGACTCTGGAGCCTCTTGCATTTTCTTTAAACCCACTTTTAGCTGATTGATTTATTCCTTAGCATGCCCTTTGGTGCTCTCCAAATGGGAAGTCATAAGGCAAAGTTCATTTCCTGACACACTTACATGCACAAACAAAACATTTCTCATCATTTTTGTACTTGGAAAAGGAATAATCTCTTGGCTTTTTAATTTCACTCTTGATTTTTTCAACATTATAGCTGTGAAATATCCTTCTTCATGACCTGTAATAATCTCATAAATTCTTGCTCTCTTCTTTAAGTAGCTACAATATGGAGGAATAACTTCCTGTAGGAATATCATATCTAGGCTGTACGAAGTTAAATAAGAACACACCCCTAGAGCCCTCTCTTGCAGGTTGTTTAAATCCAATTGATCAATATTCCAGGTAGTTAAAGAGAACATACTGCCATCTTCTTGGTGAATATTTTGAGATAAGCTGATTTTAGAATGAGTGGAATCAGTTGTATTCATCGCTTAGGTCAACACAAATCTCAGGCTCAGAGGGAGTCTGAGAACTGCTTCCCAAGGCGCTCTCATCCACGCATGGGTCAAAGAAGTTCAGTGCTCTTTCCATCTCCCAGTCATTCTCTACCAAGTAGCACTGAGTCACCACTGTGTCGCACCTCACAACCGAAGCAAACTCCACACACGAGTCGCCATTTCTTCACCCTGGGCTTTTTCTCATCTCGCGCTACTTTGGGCCTCAGGTCCAGATCACTGCCCTGCTCCATTGCTTCCCCTCTCCCTCATTGTTTTTTTTTTATTGAGATTGTTCACATATCTTACAATTATCCAAAGATCCAAAGTGTACTTTCAATTGCCCATGGTACAGTCATACAGCTATGCATCCATCACCACAATTAATTTTTTCCAAGTTTTAGAACATGTTCATTACTCCAGAAGAGAAATAAAGACAAAAAGGGAACTCAAATCCTCCCATACCACTAACCACCCACCCTCCATTATTGATTCATAGTTTTGGTATAGTACATTTGTTACTATTGATGAAAGAATGTTAAAATACTACTAACTGTAGTATCTAGTTTGCAATAGGTGTATATTTTTTTCCTATATGCATCTGTGTTATTAAATTCTAGTTGTATTGTCATCCATTTGTTCTGGTTAATGGAAGAGCTTTCTAATATTTGCACAGTTAATCACGGACATTGCCCACCACAAGATTCACTGTTTTATACGTTCCCATCTTTTAACCCCCAACTTTCCTTCTGGTGTCATACGTGACTCTGAGCTTACCCTTTCCACCACCTTCACACACCATTCAGCCCTGTTAGTTATTCTCACAGTGTGCTACCATCACCTCTGTCCATTTCCAAATGTTTAAGTTCACCCTAGTTGAACATTCTGCCCATAATAAGCAACCTCTCCCCATTCTTTAGCCTTGTTGTATATCCTGGTAACTCATGTCTATGAGTTTACATATTATAATTAGTTCATATCAGTGAGACCCTGCAATATTTGTCCTTATGTGTCTGTCTTATTTCACTAATATATTGCTTTCAAGGTTTCTTCACCAACCCAGTTTTTAAAGACAGTTTTGTTCACACACAGTACATTCCATCCTAAATAATCAATGGTTCCCTGTATAGTCATGTATTTATGTATTCACAACCATTGCCACTATCTATATGACATCTCCATTTCTTCCAAAAGGAAGGAGGAAGTGTCAAAGAAGGTAGAGAGACAAAAGGAAAAGAAAAAAGAAAGAGAAAATAAAACATAACAAAACATGACAGCTAGGAAGCAACAAAAGGAAAGATAGCATCAACCTAAAATAGAATAAAGTCAGACAACATCACCAGTGCCAGGAGTCCCATACCCTTCCCCTATTTACCCCACTCCCTATATGCATTTAGCTTTGGTATATTGCCTTTGTTATATTAAGGGAAACATAATACAATGTTTCTGTTAACTATAGTCTCTAGTTTGCAATGATTGTATTTTCCCCCCAATCCCACCGATTTTTAACACCTTGCAATGTTGACATTCATTTGTTCTACCTCATGTAAAAACATATTTGTACCTTTTATCACAATCATTGAGCACCCTAGGTTTCATTGAATTATATAGTCCCAGTCTTTATCTTTCCTCTTTCCTTCTGGTGTCCCACAGGCTCCTAACTTTCATCTTTGAACGATACTTGCAGTCATCTTTGTTCAATGTACTTACATTGCCGTACTACTATCTCCCAAAATTGTGTTCCAAACCTCTCACTTCTGTCTTTTCTTTTCCATCTGTACTGCTCCCTTTAGTGTTTCCTGTAGAGCAGGTACCTTGTTCACAAACTCTCTCAGTGTCTGTTTGTCAAGAGAATATTTTAAGCTCTCCCTCATATTTGAAAGAGAGTTTTGCCAGAACTCATTGTCTTCTTTAATCCTTTTTTTTTTTTTTACCACATTTTCATTCAACTCTTTCATTTGATTTAGAAGATTTGTTTGAACATCTTTAATAAGTTGTTTCAACTGCTGTAACTCAACTGGAAAGTTACTTTGTTCATTTGACTGAGACATATCTTCATGCTTCCTGGTATGACTCTTTATTTTTTACTGATGTCTAAGCATCTGATTTCCTTGATTTGTTTATTCTCAGGGTCATTTTCTTTTACCTAGGGTTTCTTGTTGACTAGCTTTGTTTTCTAACTATTCTTTGATATTCAGTTCAACTTATTCTAGACCTCTAGTATAGCTTCTGTTTAATGGCTCTGAATTTTTTTTTCGTTTTAAGAAGATCTCCCCAGATTGGATCAACCCCAATCAGATATTCCCTAACAAGATATGCCCAGGTCTCAGGAGGAGCGTATAACAGTATCAAGTTTCCCTAGTGTTCAGTTTGCTACTGCTGCTGGAATGCAAAACACCAGAAATGGATTGGCTTTTATAAAAGGGGGTTTATTTGGTTACATGGTTACAGTCTTAAGGCCATAAAGTGTCTAAGGCAGTGTATCGACAATCAGGCACCTTCACTGGAGGAGGGCCAATGTTGTCTGGAAAACCTCCGTTAGCTGGGAAGGCACATGGCTGGCATCTGCTTGCTCCCAGGCTGCATTTCAAAATGGTGTTCTCCAAAATGTCTGCATCAGCTTCCAATGGCCATCTTCAAAACATCTGTCTCAGCTACAGGAGTGAGTTCCTTATATCTGAATGCTGCCACTTTTATTGAGCACTGCTACTCACTTTCTTCAGGAAAATATGCCCTTAGGAGATTTATCTCTTTCATATGACTAGTTATTTGTCTCTCGGGTATTCCTTAACTTCACTCTTGCCTGGGGCAGTGCTGACAACTGAAAAAGTCTGCTGCTTTCTTTATGTTAAAAAGTAAAAAAAAAAAAAAAAATCCTTTTCAGAGCTGGTCACCAGCCCTACGGTCCACCATCCAAGAGCCGGAGTTGGTTCCTGGCTCTATGTGACCTTTTTCTTGGGACACAGCCATTTTCTTATTCAGAACTCAGCCAACTCCAATGCCTCTGCTTTTTTTCCCCTATCAGCCCCACCCCTTTCTGCATGAAGAGAACTCCACGTTCCTTTTGTGCTTTCTCTGGGTTTATCTGTGCTGAGAGCTTATATTCAGCAGTCTAAATTTGTTAATTAAACCTGCAATTGGAGCTTGGTTTAGCTTCCTTTCCTTGCTCCTAATAGAGACTGCTTCTTTTTCCCACAGAGTAGTGGCTCCAAAACTTCCTGATGTGCTAGTAAAGGAGGGACACCAGCCTCCACAGATTGCAAGACTTTACTTAGAGTTCTGTTTTAGTTTGCTAATGCTGCAGAATGCAAAACACCAGAGATAGATAGGCTTTTATAAAATGGGGGTTTATTTCACTACACAGTTACAGTCTTAAGGCCACAATATGTCCAAGGTAACACATCAGTAATCGGGTACCTTCACTGGAGATGGCCAATGGCGTCCGGAAAACCTCTGTTAGCTGGGAAGGCACATGGCTGGCGTCTGCTCCAAAGTTCTGGTTTCAAAATGGCTTTCTCCCGGGATGTTCCTCTCTAGCAAGCTTGCTCCTCTTAAAAACGTCACTCATAGCTGCATTCCGTTCAGTCTCTTTGAGTCAGCACATTTATATGGCTCCACTGATCAAGGCCCACCCTAAATGGGTGGGGTCATGCCTCCATGGGAGTATCCCACCAAAGTCACCACCCACAGCTGGGTGGGGCACATTCCAAGCAAATCTAACCAGCACCAAAACGTCTGTCCCACAAGACCACAAAGATAATGGCATTTGGGGGACACAATACATTCAAACCGGCACATTCCACCCCCTGGACCCCAAAATGACATTATATTTCCAAATACAAAATACATTCATTTCATCACAATATCACAAAAACTTAAACCATTTCAGTAACAAAAGTTAAGTACAAAATCCCATCAAAATCAAATATAGGCGTGGTCAGTCCTAAGACATACTTTTCCTTTAGCTTGGATCTGTGGACTTAGAACAAGTTATATGCTTCCAATATACAAAGGAGGGACAGTCATAGGATAAACATTTCCATTGCCATAAGGAGAAAGAGTAAGGAAAACAGGGTTAACAGGACCAAAACAGTTCCTAAAACCTGCAGGACAAACTCCATTAGATTTCAAAGTCTGAGAGTCATTAACAGAACAACGTTGCATCCTTGGGGCTTGAGAGAGCGGGAGCTTAACCCTTCCTAAGGGCCTTTTCGGCAGCCCTTTCCTCTCCAAATGCTTAGGTGAGTGCTCCAACATACCCACACATTGGGGAGACCACCTTCTCGGCCCCACCCTCCTCAAACATCGGGGCAGCTCCCGGATTCCCTTCCATCTCCGGGGCACACGCTCAACCCCTTCAGAACAGTGTGGTGGCAGCCAGGCTCTCCCCAATTTCCCGGGAATGTGCTCCAACCTCTTTGGGACCTGAGGTGGCAAAACTCTTCCAGAGCATCGAGGTGGAATGCCCGCCCTCGACCTCCAGGGCAAACTCACCCTTCCCATGCATGTGGGCTGCTCCGCTCTCCCAGCCCGAGACCTCTTGACTCCAGACCTCAACCTCCATGGCTCTGTCTTTGAAGAAATTTTTCCTTTAATTTTTTCCTTGTCTGTCTCCTCCAGTCCAGACCGGCAATGGCTCTGTCTATAAAGATCTCGCAAAAATTCTGTTGGCTTTGCATGAAGCACACAGGGATCAAACCCATTAGACAATAGGACTTTCCACAAATCCTTTCTGGATAATTCCATCTCCAATCTTGGCTTGTACTGAAATGGTGGCTGGGTTCCATGTTTGGTTAAATCCTCATGTTGGGCTGTAGCTTCTGGGATTCCACCCCCTGGAAGCTTGTAACTTTCCAAGCCATCAGCTTCTGGTTTCTTTGAACCCAAGAGTTCAGTTCTAAGTTTATCTCTTTCTGCTCTCATTTTACTATAAGCTGCAAGGAGAAGCCAGGGTATATCCTCCACAGGTAGTCTGGAGATCTCCTCAGCTAAGTATTCCAGGTTGTCACTTTTAAATTCTTCCTTCCATCTGACACCAGGACTCAATTTTGCCAAATTCTCTGCCACTTTAAAACAAGGATCGCCTTTCTTCCAGTTTACAACAACATATTCATCATTTCTGTTCAAGGCCTCATCAGAAGTATCTTTAGAGTCCATATTTCCACAAACAGTCTCTTTAAAGCAGTTTTGGCCTTTTCTATCAAGCTTGACCCAATTCTTCCAGAATCTTCCCCTTATCCATTTAAAAAGCTGTTCCAACATGTTTGGTATTTGCAAACTCAGCAGCACCAACACCCCACTTCTCCGGTACCAAAATCTGTTCTAGTTTGCTAATGCTGCAGAATGCAAAACACCAGAGATGGATAGGCTTTTATAAAATGGGGGTTTATTTCACTACACAGTTACAGTCTTAAGGCCACAAAATGTCCAAGGTAACACATCAGTAATCGGGTACCTTCACTGGAGATGGCCAATGGCGTCCGGAAAACCTCTGTTAGCTGGGAAGGCACATGGCTGGCGTCTGCTCCAAAGTTCTGGTTTCAAAATGGCTTTCTCCCGGGATGTTCCTCTCTAGCAAGCTTGCTCCTCTTAAAAACGTCACTCATAGCTGCATTCCGTTCAGTCTCTTTGAGTCAGCACATTTATATGGCTCCACTGATCAAGGCCCACCCTAAATGGGTGGGGTCATGCCTCCATGGGAGTATCCCACCAAAGTCACCACCCACAGCTGGGTGGGGCACATTCCAAGCAAATCTAACCAGCACCAAAACGTCTGTCCCACAAGACCACAAAGATAATGGCATTTGGGGGACACAATACATTCAAACCGGCACAAGTTCTATGCTGTGATCTTGGCCCTTCCACACATTCCAGAATGGTTACAATGTGTGTCTGGTCAAGGAAGCCCCCCAAACAGTTGTTCCAGACAGTTCATGGCTATTTACTATCTGTCTAGAGGACGAATGCACTTCCATACCTCCCAATGCTTTCATTTTGCCAGTAGATTCCCCCATCAACTCTTGACATCCCAGAAGACCTTTTCTGGGCTACAGCATGCCAGAGCAATGAGACTAGAATCCATCTGTACCTGACCAAACCATTGGCCCAGATTCAATATCTCAACCTCAAACCCATTTGCCAGTGAGCTCCTATTCAAGGGTGGGAAGATTCTGTCCCTCTCTTTATTCATGCAGGAGGAACAGTGAGAACCTTGGATAGAAGAACCCAAAAACTTTTACATTAATAAGGCAAACTTGGTGTTATGTGAAATCAAAGGTCCTGCAATATTTCAATTCCTTGGTTTGGGAATTAACTTGGTTAATAAACTGGCACAATTCCATAATCACCAATGTAATAGGTTTCTGAGATTTCTAACTTCATGTTTTCCCTGAAAGATAGACCTGGAGATATTGCCCTTTTAAGTTAATGTTACTTAATCTCCTTAAAACAAAATTATAATTAATACAGTTAAGGGTATATGTACAAAATATTTTATGTGCCTTGTCATATGTTTATATGGAGTTAAATGTAAGTAAAATACATTTTTTTCCAATTTAAAATGTTATTGAGTATGCATGATATAGCAAAAGGAAAAGAAATATTTATATGACAATATCGGTATCTTAAGGAATACACCAATTTACAAACATTCAACAGCTATGTTTAAGCTTATACATTCTAAATTATTTTACATTTATTTTTCTTATTATATTAACTTCAAAAACACTAATTCTGAACTTAAACAATTTTATTAATTGATATTATAGAAAGAGATTTTAATTCAAAAATTAAAGTGATTAGATTTGCAAGGTCAATAAAGAATATAAGTTCAACCTGTAAAATAGGCATGTTGACATCATAGATCTGAGCCAGACTCTTTGCTGACTCACATTCCACCAGAATGTGAATATGATATAGGACTCAGTGAATATGATACAGGATTCAGATCACAAGATTTGTGCTATGTCTGCTATTCAAAAGACATTCGTGGTTAATTACCAAAAATGTAAGACTTAAGTGATATAGGCCTTAGTTTATGTCTTTATTAAAACAAGAAATTTAAAAATATGTGCTTTAGAGCAAAATTCAAATCAAACAAAAACAACTTTAGGCTATTACCCAGGCCTTTTAATGGATATTAGCCCAAAAAAAGGAGAGAAGTAAATACTATGCATTCAGATTCTTATTGGAGAGAGTTTTTAAAAATTATAAAGGTGGTTAAATATTGTAGTCCATGTAAATATCTGATGCTTTGCTCTCATAGTAATAAATGTAATCAGATTTAAGTTATGTTTCTAATTGGTATCATTATATTCTAAGGCTATTTTCATACATCAATGTTTTCAAATTTTTCAAAACTCATGATACATCTGATAAGTGTAAAAATTACTCACATACTTAAGTGCATTTCCTAATAATTATATCCTGTGAGGACCATCTTTCCCTATCTTATTAAAAGTAGTGATGAACAGTTAATTTTCTGCATATCACACAAAACAAGAGACAGAGAAATCAAGTGTACATTCTGAAAGAACATATTCTAATAGGACAAGTATATTTTCACAATATTTTTGTCTTTAAAAGGGGTAATCATACATTCTTCCTCTGCAAAGAGGAACCCTTGTTACATGGCTAGGAAAACAAAGAACCTTGATATTTCATGTGGCACACAAGGCTGTAGCCAAGAATAGCATTGTGTGACTTTTCATCACAATCCTTATGAAATCCAGAATATTTATGGAGAAAAAGGAAAATACTGCCTGTAAAATAACACCTCTTCCACAGATATATGGAGAAGTTGATGAAATTTCAATTCTATCTATGGCAATGTATCAGTTCAAAAAATGCAGTAAAATACAGGCATTCACAAGAACTATCTAAATCTTCATCACTGGGGGAGGGAGGTGATGGTTGAGAAAGGTGGGTAGAGCACTGACCTTCACCTGTCCTCACACACCTTGAAAAATAAAGGAAAGAACACTAGGCCAAAGAGAGAGGCAACTCCTTTACAGATTTGAAACTGAAAATCCAGAACAAGATCCATTATTAAAAGAACCCTCACAAATTCTAGAAATTATATTAACTGTACAATGTCCACAATTTTTTCAACTACTTCTGTGTTTTAATGAAGTTATAAGGAATACATTGTGAGAAAAAAATAGCCTTTTGTAACCTTTTCAAAGCAAGTAAAGAAGAGATGAACTGGTCAGAGAGCATTGTAATCTCTAGGTTAGCTTGGATAGGAAAGACACACATACGGAAAAAATGCAAGCAAGCATTATCTCCAGACAGGAAAGACAATGAGAGCAGGGTCTCCATCTGATCCAAGGAATAAAGATCAGGATGGGGCCCTCTTGGGACTGAAGATAACTGTGGAGTTCAGGAAAAGGCCTGTGTGTTTGCAATGAAAAGTGAGAAATGACATTAGAGTGAAAATTCTTTGAAGAATATATTAGAAAGAAGGATGAAGAGATGCAAAAGGAGAACAGGATGAAGATGATGGAGAACAGCAGGAAAAGCAAAAATGACACAGCAGTGGAAGCAGGCACTGCAGCAACACCACTGGCTCTTCTTTGCACTGACTGAGTTCAGATTTCCTCTGCTTATGAGGACACCAGTCATGTAGACTAGAGCCCACCTTGATTCAACTCAAGCCTCTTCTAAATGGGATCTTCAGAGAGCCTACTCATAAATGAGTCTGCACCATAACACATAATAACATCTTTAAAGGTCCTGTTTACAAATCGGTTCAAACCAAAGCAATGTTGGTTACACCTGGATTATGAATTTAAATGCTACAGGAATCAATCCCCAACAGATCAGATTAAGGATTACTAGAGTAGTCATCTTTTCTTGTATTCTTGAAAGAAAAATAATCCAATATTCTATTCTAGAAAAGATCTTGTCAAAATTTTGTTCAAAAAAAATGTTTCTTTCACATTGTTTGATATACCAGTTGCATTTGTGTTTTCTATCACTTAAAATCCATATGGGGGTAATAGATAGAAGCTGACAAAATCAGGTGTTATTCAGTGGTCCTCAGGTCCTCCAGATGTATGTGGTAAACACTTCCTTAACATCAAATAACCAAAAGCATCATCCTACTCAGAGAAACCCTGTGATCTTCATGATCTTTCTAGGTTCTTGCATAAGGAAAAGGAAAGGAGTGGGTAGGGAGTTTCATTTTATGTTCTAAATTCTGAGTTTTGTTTACTACTTTCTATTTTATTTCCTGTAGTTGCTATTACTTTCTACTTGATTCCCAAAAATGTGAGCAGAGCTTTTCCTCCTCCATTCTGTAAAACAGTACTAATGATATATACACATTGTGAACTGTACGTTTCATCAAAGCTTTATGAACAGTGGAGGAAAATGACAGCACGCTATGGCACAGGATGCAAATTCAGTTTAAAATGCAGTTTCTAACCTCTCATCAACCATCCCATCCAAGGACTTCTCATTATTGCCCATGTATCTCTTTGGGTCCTGGCCTAATTTCATGTTGCTGTTTGCCATTTTCTCCATCCCATATTGTCTGAAATATAAGCACCCAGAAACATTTTAAATTATCTTTATATTACTTTGAAGAAAAAGTCAGTTTCTATTTGAGAAGATATTCCCTATGGGTTCCACTTTCCTATACAAGCAATACACATACATTAATCATCTATTATGGACTTATATAAATGTAAACAAAAATTTTTGGAAAGAAGTTGTTGCATGGCATTCCATCAGCAACGTGCGTTACTGTTGACATTCTCTAGGGAATACTCAATCTCTGTGTAACACCCACATTTGAAGGAGACATACTCCTGCTTAGAGTGGATGTAATGACAGGAGTGAAGGCATAAAGTTTGATTCATACTTCCATTGGCAGAATCAAACTTTCAGACAAGACTTACCCTCCAATGACAAAATATCACCCTAGTGTTACCATATTTAATCATTGTGTAACTGTTCATCATATCCCAGGAAGAAAAAAAATTCCAACTGACAATGAAAAGCTACACAGGACAAGAGGTAGAAGGTGAAGAAATTGGGCAAATGATGTGGAGAAGAAGAAAATACAATATTGGATATACTTTAATGAGAAGCCTCAAATATTCTTATTCATGATAATAAAGAAATAGGATAAAAAGGCTGCCACTATTATTTTGTAAATAAACATACTGAACCTCATCTTGAAATGAACTGCAGAGATGCTATTTATGATGAAAAATTTATCCTATGCAGGGTTTTTTTCAGAGCAAGTTTTAACATCTTTATTCCTCAAGCTATAGACTAAGGGGTTCATCATGGGAATCACATTGGTGTAAAAGACAGAAGAGATTTTTCCCTCATTCATTGACCTGGCAGAAGATGGTTGGAGATACATAAATACACATGATCCAAAGAACAGAGAAACAGCAATTATGTGGGAACTGCAGGTGCTGAAGGCTTTGGACCTACCCTCAGTGGAATTGATATGGAGGATGCTGCAGAGAATAAAACCATAAGAGAGAAAGATGGTGAGACTGGGCACAAAAATATTGATGCTTGCTACAATGAACAACACCAGCTCATTGACATAGGTGCTCGTGCAGGAGAGCTGGAGCACAGGGAGGATGTCACAGAAGTAATGGTTGATGGTGTTGGCATCACAGAAAGTCAGTCTCAGCATGCATCCAGTGTGGGCCATAGCACCAGAAAATGCCATCAAGTATAATCCAAACATAAGGTTGGCACATAGTTTAGGAGACATGACAATGTTATACAAGAGTGGATTACAGATGGCCACATAGCGATCACAGGCCATTGATGTCAGCACATAACACTCTGAAATTACAAGAAAACAGAAAAAGAAGAGCTGGGCCATGCACCCCTGGTAGGATATGATATTTGTCTTTGATACGAAGTTCATCAGCATTTTGGGTGTAAAAACAGAAGAATAAAATAAGTCAATGAAAGACAAGTTAAAGAGGAAAAAGTACATGGGTGTATGAAGGTGGGAATTCAGCCCACTTAGAGTTATCAAGCCCAAGTTTCCCTGCACAGTGATAATATACATTGCTAGAAACAGGAAGAAAAGAGGGAGTTGGAGGTCTGGGTGTTCTGTTAACCCCACCAATATGAACTCAGTCACAAAAGAGACATTTCCAGTAAGCATTCTCTTCTGAGTTACCTGTGGGATAAGAAAATGTGTTACATCAGAGGGCAACCCAGATATTCCCACAAAATCCCTTCCCTCAAGGGTGGTATAAAAGTTAGGACTGTATTAGGCTAGCTCAACCTGGACAACATAATCTGCCTTTACCACTGCCATGAGTGACAATGACTTCTGATTAGATTCTTAAACCAAATATAGCCAAGAGCACTGCCCAATTAGCCTACAGATGAAGGACAGTTCTACCAGACAAAAACAACTGATGGAAAAAACCAAGGGACGAGGCAGAATGCGGACTAGACAGCATTGTTCAATCTTATTTCAGCATCTCTTCATTCACCTGAGGGCTACCCTCACCAGTAAAACTGGAGGCAGAGGCCCTAGCAACATGGATCTGGCCTCTCATGCAGGTTAGACCCTGCCAGGGTGTGAACCATGAACAATATCTCAGGATGGAGACTAAAGTTTAGGAGAGGTCCAGTAGCTGCCCCAAATCACAGATTAAAAGCCACAAATCTACCAGAATGAGAGCTGCCTCCATGTAGAGATAGATAAGGGAACCCAGAGTCCCTTATGACTCCTAACATTCTCTGCTGGACCTCAAACAGATTTTTCCAACATATTCACTTGAGTAGCAAGATTGTATAAAATGGGAGAGGAAGTGGCATGTCTTGATCCCTGTATTTCCTTCTCAAAATAAGGAATATGTAATATAAACAAAATTGGAACTCACCCTCTTTAGGCTAGAACAACTCTGAACTTCCTCTTCACTTTTATTTAACCCCATCATCCTAGAATGACAAATTCCATCTCTGAGATTTTGGTTCCTTTGATTCCAAGAGCATGCATACCAGACTTAATTTCCAGCACATCCTGGAAATTATCCTGAGATAATTATCCAGATCATAATTTCTAATTTTAAGTTTGAGCCCCCCTAAGCAGCAGAAAAAAGAACGAACATTCTTTAATGAAGATGCAGAAGATTGAGTGTTGGTTTAAGAATGTCATGCAATGTTTATAAACAGGTTCGAAACTTGCTATGTCTCTTCACTAGGGAACAGATGTATGTTAATAGGGAAATTATGGAACTGTAATTACACCCTGGACCACAATATTTCTTTAGTTCCTTAGGGATAAAATATTTTACTCAAGTTTTCACTTCACTCTAGAGAGTGTACATCCTTCAATGCAGAACTAATATTGAATTCCCATATCCCAACCATCTTCATCTCTCAAGGGAAATCTTCTGTTGCATTGTTTTCTTTCCTTCTTTCCCTTTTCCTAAGAGTATTTACATATTGTTTCCTTCAGCACACTTGTGTATTTCTTTATTATAAATTTCTCAGGGATTGCAGTAACTGAAGTTAGTTTTGTTTCTTCAGGAACTTCTGCAAATAATTTTAAATGCCTTGCATTCCTTCTAGTGACTTTATTTCTAAACACTTACTGGAAAAATTTCTCTGAATATCTTTATGAGTCTTTAAATGCAACATTTCAATATCTGAGATCATCAAATTCTTTTCATCATAATACTTAAGAATTTGGCTTCTAGAGTTGGAGGACATGTGTTCAATTCTTACATCCATTATTCCTGACTCAGATACCTTGGGCAAGTTACTTAAACTCTCTCTATCTCAAACAGTTTGTCAGATGGGGATGGGAATAATAGCATCTCTTTCATTGACTTTTTGTGACTGCTAATTGAGCTAATGAGTGCTATGAACAGTGCCAGACAAATAGTAAATAGTCCATAAATTATCCCTAAATATCAGCTATCATGCATTATGTTCTCAAAGCTTCCAGTAGATGGTCCATCATAACACTCATCAGACACTATTCTTTATCCTTTAATTTCTGTGCTCTCCTAAACTATAAGCAATGTAAGGACAGAGACCATTTCTATCTTGTGTTCTACTTTGCTCCTGGTGCTAAGGTCATTACAGAGCACATAGAGGTCCTCAATAAATGTTTGTGGAAATTAAGTTGCTCTCTGGTTGAAAACCTTCAGAATAGTTTCCACATTCCTCACATGCTAACCAGTGTTCTGGTTTGCTAATGCTGCCATTTTGCAAAAGAGCAGAAATGGATTGGCTTTTATTTGGACACAAAATTGTAGTCTGAAGGCCATGAAAATGTCCAAATGAAGGCATCAACACAAGTATACCTTCACTGAAGGAAGGCCAATGGTGTCCAGAAAACCTCTGTTAGCTGGGAAGGCACATGGCTAGCATCTGCTGATCCCAGGTTGTGTTCCAGTTCTACTCTCAGTTCCTGTGCATTCTTCAAAGTATCTCTCTTGGCTGCAGTACCCCTTTCTGTCTGTGAACTCTTTTATAGGACTTGAGTGATTCAATAAGACCAACCATGAATGGGCGGGGTAACACCTCCATGGAAATTATCCAGTCAAAAGTCTTGCCCACAGTTGACTGAGTTACATCTCCATGGAAACATTAAATCAAAGGATTCCAGCCTAATCAACACTAATACATCTGCCCCCATGAGACTGCTTCAAAGAACGTGGAATTTTGGGGAACATAATACATCCAAACTGGCACACGTAGTATCTACTACTACAGTGAACCCCATCCATTCCCACAGCAATCACCAGAATTCAGGAACTATTTTAATAGCTTTTAGTTTACCTCTAGCAGTGAACTGCAGAAGCAGCTAACATTTATTCTAGAATTTCTCACATACACATTCTAATTCAGCCATCTACACTGTTGCTAGAATAATACCTGAAAACACATCTCTGTTTCTCCCTAGTTTAAGACCTTTCAGGATTTCTCCCTTAACCACTGGCATTTGAATATTATGATAAAAATATAATTCTGCCCAAAACTATCATTCAGCCTTGGTTAAACTTAAAGGAGAAAATGGGTCAGAATTATATTTGATGAGAAGCCATGAAGGAATTGTTTATTGATACAAATATTTTCAGCTATTTATTATTTTGCAAAATCTGAACTTTCTCAGCAAACATAAGAAAGAAAATGTTGGAGAATTTTTATCTTTCGGAGAAAACATAGGTATAATGAACAACAAAACTAGGCAGGTGAAATAGATTACATTTAAAATTTAAATTTAAATTTATATAAACTGTCCTCATCATCATAAATTACAATTCTCATCAATGTTTATCAAAAAGAAGTAAAAATTTCCCCATGATTTTTATCTGTAAAAATAATGTATTTTTAAATTTGGTGTCTCAGAAATGTATCCCTGACTCACACTATCTCTTTGAAAGGTTCTAGCTTTAAGTTATTAAGTGTTCAATTAAAAGCCCATTTAAATAGGAGCTCATTTTTCTCAGATAACAATAAATCTGGAGGTAGTCATAGCATTGGTTCAACAACTCAACACTTTAATCAAGGAACCAGTCTCTTCCAATCCACTGTCCTCACTCCCTTGGCATTAGTCCTAGGGTTGTCACTTCATGGTCATAAATGACAGCCATATCTTCAAGAACCATATCTTCACACAACTGTATACAAAGAAGGAAGCAAGAGAATAAGAAAACAATTCACCTCACATGTTTTTCCCTGTGTGTGATGAAGTAAACTTTATACAGAAACCAAGAAATGACTACTTTTAATATTTGTTCAATCAGAAGTATGTAAGATGACCAGTATGAGGTATAAGCAAACCTGGCAAAATAAGCATTTGTCATTTTTAACCTCCACCATGAAAAGGGGACTCTGACATAGGGCAAAAGTGGGAGCCAGCATGGTCTATCACAATAAAGAAGGTAGTGAAGTATGTTGCAATAGGAAATTGTGTTTACTTACCTTAGATGTGTAATATATTCAATATTTTTAAAAATGGGTTTGCTAAATCAACTAACCTGCCTTGAGATTGTCAGTTCATCATAAATATATGTGCACATGTATGTGAGAAATGAATATACATATGTACATGCATGTATTTACAAACACACTACTTATATATAGTATAGAGGGGACATCTGGCTATACTTGAAGAGACGGTTTCCTTGTTAGTCAAATAGCATTAGCCTCTCAGTTTTTTCAAACTGCTCCTAAGAAGAAATGCCTCAAACACAAAACAATGACTTGTGCTACCATAATGGTGACTATTATTATTATTATTATTATTTTTTTTTTTTTTTTTTTTTTTTTAGTGTCCACCCTTAACAGAAAGAGATGGAATTGACAATTTGGGCACTGAACTTCTGATGCATAAGAATAAAGACTAAGCAGTCTGAAAAGTCAATTTTAGGTTTTACTTGGAAGTTCCTTTTTTCCTATCTTCTGTTTATGATCTCAATATATGATAAATGATGTTGAAGCTGCTAGACACATTAAATTAGTAAGAAAAGGGAAATTCATGATGTGGCCTATTGGATAAGGATCTAAAGATAACAGAAATTAATTACATGAATTAAATTTCTAAATCCCACTGGTAACTCCACAACTGCCACTGGCACTGAAAAAAAGACACTAGGCTCCCTTCACAGTCATCCCTGCACCAATCCTGGATCTCCATCCAATGAGATGCTGACTATAAGCAATAAAGTTTCAAATAAAAGTGATAATATATTAAGAGCTGTCTAGCCTGACTGTGTTTTCTCTTAGAAGTAGATTAAGGATAAAGAAACAAAAAGGGAATCTGTCAATCATGATTTATGTGACCAATATATTGAATTTCCATCCTCTGTCCAAAACCAAGTCAGCATGCACAAATGCCAAAAGAGAGAAGCAACCCAGTGTCAATCAACTGATGAGTGGATAAACAAAATGTGGTATATACACTCAATGAAATATTATTCAGCTGTAAAAAGGGATGATGTTCTCATACATAAGACAATATGGATGAACCCTGAAGACATGATGTTGAGTGAAATGACCCAGGCACAAAAGGACAAATATTGAATGAACTAATTTGTATGAAATAATTAGAATAAGCAAAATCATACAGTCAAATCTAGAATATAGATAATGAGGGGATGGGTTGGGAATAGGGAATAGGGAATTAAGGCTTAAAATATAGAGTCCCTATTTGGAATGTTAAAATGCTTTGGTAATGGATGGTGGTAATGGTAGCAGAACATTGTGAATTTCATTAACAGAACTGAAATATATATCTGAATGTGACAAAAGGTGAAATTCTGGGTTATGGATACAATAACATTATAATTTTTTTTAAATCCATGGAATTGCACAACTCAAACAGTGAATCTTAAGTTAAACCATGGACTAAAGTTAATAGTACAATTATAAAAATCCACTTTCATCAATTATAACAAATATACCACACAAATGCAAGGTATTAATAATGGGGTGTATGTGGGCATCATTTATTTTATGCAATATTGTTCTGTAAAGCTGAAACTTCTCCAAGAAAAAATTATTTTAAGTTGTATTATAGTGGGAAAATATTTGAAAATACTTTTGTGATCTTCTTTCACTCTCCCCTCTCCTCTCACTGGGAGAAGCATTTGTATTTTCCAGAAGGTGTTAAGAGCTAGTGAAACTTCAAAGAAAGAAAAAGCTTCATAGGTATTCCTCTTGCTTCCTACCTTCACCCTTCTGCTGAGTGATTAGAAATGATGAAAAATAAGTTGAATGAGTATTTTTATGTAAGAGATAACTAAGGAATTTCTATAAAAAAGGACTTCAGACTCTTATCAAATCCACTTCTAACACTTTCAGAGGCTTTTGCACTTCTAGTACAAGAACATCAAAAATATGAAATTCTTCACTGTGGTTTTGATGGAATTTATACATATTTTGCCACAAACAGCTTTACTTATGGCTCATCATAACAGAATTGGGCTAGCCTAAAAAAATTTTGTGATAGCTACAACTTAATATTTATCCCAAGTGTGGGCCCAAGATATATAGAACACTCACAACACTCGGAAGTGAGTCAATGGGAAGCATTTGAAGTGGACTTCAGGTCCACCCAGTTTAATTTCTGTCACCTCTTTTAATGAGTGGCATGAAGGAGCTCACATTGAAAAAGCTGTCCCCCAAAGAAACAGTAATACAGTGTATTTGGATTACCAGCCTTATAAACCAAGTCTTTACCTAGAACTAACTCACAAGTGGTTGAAAAATAGAGTAAGGAAAGGGCAATTTGTGCATTAGATCACCAGCTGCCTGTTTCTTAATGCACTGATTAAAGTTTAATTATTAAAGTCACTGAATTTCAATACATTCCTTTTGTTATGAGTTGTGGAAAGAAAACTGTCCAAATCAGTATGTAATGTTATGTTATCTTTGATAAAAAAAATATGTACTCTTCAGAAGGGAGAATATTCTCATTGGAAGCCTTCACAATGTTGCCTTGAGGAAATATCTGAGAGAAAAGTTATGCAAACAACATTCCTTATATTATAATTTGCTGCATTTCTGACTGATATTGAAATTCTGCTTGGATGGCAATTTAATTTTGATCTCACAGTAGCTAAATGACTGTGTAGCACACAGTTAAATCTTCCTTCTGTTCTGGGCCCAAAGAAATAGGACTGTGTGTATTTTTGGTGTATGTCAATGGAATAAAGACCTAAAAAGCCTAAAAAAATAAAAAATAAAAAATAAATCCACTCTAACACTTGGAGAAGCTAGTGAAGCTGAGGTACAGACATAGTGATAATTTCAGAAAATAAAAGGTCAAATAAACTGCAGATGTTCATCTCTTCCCATTTAAGCTTTTGGCTCATGAGTGCCAACACTTATTACAGAGAGTTTTTATTTCTATCACCAACAGTAGTGGCCAAGCACCAATTTGTATGCTTTATTTAATGGAAAATTTTAAAGTGAGAAATTTCACCTTAAATTTTGACAAATGTGATGTTTGAAATAACAGAAAACTCAATTCAAAAGTAGTTTAATACCAGGCATGCAATGAAGCACAAAAATTTAATTCATAATGAAGAAAAAATCATTCTGTAGAAATGTATGAGAAATTACACATATGCTTCCATTAGTACACTAGGACAATAAAGCACCTATTAGCAATGAATCCCATTTGTTTAAGGACATAGGGGAATGAAAAAGAATGCTGAGTACAGAAATGAAAGAGGTAAAGAAACAATTAGAATTTGAAGAGATGAAAAATATCATGTCAGAAAAAATGTATACTGAATGGAATTAACAGCAGGTTGGACACTACAAAAAAAATAGTGAACTTCAAGGCACAGTAATATAAATGAAAGAGAAAATACAAAAATAAACAGAGCATTACTGAGGTGTAAGAAAACCTCAAGTGATGTAATATGTGTTACTGGAATACCAAAAGAAGGGGTGAAGAAGAAATACTGGAATAAATAATGACAAGTATTTTCATTATTTGATGAAAAGTATAAAATTATATATCAAGAATCTCAAAGAAATCTATGCAGAAGAAATATAAGGAAAACATGATTATAAATTATGCAAAATCATCAATAAAGAGAAAATATTAAAAAACTACCAGAAGAAAAGGCCCTTCACAAGCAGAAGAAAGAAGACAGGAATGACAAGAGACTATTCATCAAAAACATAATTCAGTGGACAATGTAGAAATACAATTAAATTATTCAAAGAAAGAAAAATCTTCAACTGTTAACCTAGATTTTGAAATCTTCTTTCACCAGCATACTGTCGGATTCCCTATTTCTCTCTTGTTCTGGGTCTGGGTCTCATTTCTCTAAATTACTTGATGTTATTACTCATTTTGGTACAATATATCTCACCTTAACTTCTTGAGAAAATGTGCACAAAATAAAAATTTCACTAACAATGTATGTCTGAAACTGAATGTATTGTACCTTCTGATATATAGAACATTTGCATGAGAATAGACTGGTAACTTGTAAATCATTTTACTTCAAAATTTTGAAAGCATTGATTCAATAAGTAGCTCAATGTCTTTCTGATTCTTGATACTTTTTAGAAAAACTGTTTGGTTACTTTCCCCCATTCTAGAAGTTTTGAAGATCTGTATTTTGTCCATTGTTCTGAATACTCACAATGTTGTACGTGTCTATTTTTCTACATTAAAAAGAGAATAAATTAGGTCCATTCTGGAAATTCAAGTCCTTCAGTTTTGGAAAATATTTCTTAAATTATTATTTCCTCCCCATTTTACTCGCTATTCTTTTCCTGGACTTTCTGTTTTTCAGATGTCAGATTCTGGAATTTCTTCTTTCCGTACTTTATTTCTCCTCTATTTTGCATTATTAAATATCCTCTCCAGCACACAGTCTCAACTTTGTCTTCCAGGACTTTTATTGTTTTAACTTTTACCATCATTTTTAATGTTCAGGAGGGCATTTTGTCCTCTTCTTATACCTTTTCTTGAATTTTCTTCTCCTTGCATTGTTTGTTTTCTTCCAATTGTTTTTGCTTGTTCAGTGTGTTTATTTTATCTTAGATGATTTCTTTCATTGTCTAAGCTTACATGCCCATGCTTTAACATTTTGGAGAGGATTCTACTCAATGACAACTATCCTCATGTGGAGGTTCAGTGCTTGGTAACTGTGAACCTCCCTGCACACTGAGCCATTTAATTAGGGAAACTTAGTGGCAAGGCCATTGGGTCTGTTGTCATCAACTTGTCTGAGACCCGGTGGAGGTTCTTCCAGTCTCTCTGGAGGATATAAGCTGGTTTTCAGCATTTGGTTACCTGAGCTGAGTGGAGGAAGAAAGCTAATGGTGTCAACATTCATTAGGTAAAATTTCTACTGAAATTCCCTATTTCAGTGTGGGAAAACCCACTGACAGATACACATAAAGACTCATAATTCAGACAAATTTTTAAACTTTCTTCAACGAATAGACTTGTCTTTTACTGGGGTCAAAATAGAGGCAGTAATCTGGCTACAGGGAGTAGTAGGGGAGATCTAAATGTGTAACTACTTCTCAGACAGACCCTAGCATTCCTCTTGTTTTGTTCTCACCTTCACCACTGCTTCCAGAGGCAGCTGGTATTACCAAATTCTGAGCATAGAATAGATTGTATGGTGTATGTTTGGGTTTGCTAAAGGTGCCAGAATGCAATAGACCAGAAATGGGTTGGCTTCTACAATGGGGTTTTATTAACTTACAATTTAATGTCCAACTCAAGGTATCAGCAGGATGATACGTAAGACTCAAGGTATCAGCAGGATGACACGTGAGACTCTGAAGATAGGCTGCTGGCTTCTGGGATACCTCCGTCACATGGGAAGGCACATGGCCAGCACCTCCTGGCCCCTTTACTCCTGGGTTTTGTTGCTTTCAGCTTTTGGTTCCAGTGGTTTCCTGAGATTCTGTGGGTCCTCTCTTAGCTTCTCTGGCTTTTTTCTAAACTTCTCTGGGGCTGTTTCTCTGAATTTCTTTCTCCATTCTCTGGGACTTCTCTGAGCTCTCTGTACTCTTTCTGAGTGTCCTTTATCCTTTCAAGTACTCCAGTAAGGGGATTAAGACCCACCTTGAATTGACTGGGTCACCTCTCAATTGAAATAGCTTAATCAAAAGGTCCCACCCATGATAGTTCTATACTCACAGGCATGGATTAAAAGACCATGGCCTTTTCTGAGGTACAAAACAGCTTCAAATTACCATAGTGTAAGTAAGTGTTTTTGATTTTCCCTCCCAATTCTTTCTTACTGTCAGCTATCATGACTATGATTTTGATGCTGCTCATTGATTTACTTTCCAGCCTTCAACATTATGTGCTTTTTGTGAATCTACTATTTTCTTTATCTTTGTGATATAAATCAATTTTGAATCCCTTTTAATTTGCTTTAGTGAGTTTCCAGAGATAATAGAGATAAGACACCTACATTAACCTGCCATCTCTAACCAGAGTCCTTTGGCTGCATCACTAGGAAGACTCCTGATACATTAACACTGTCTGCTCCCAGAGACAGAGCTCAAAGCTCCCAAGATTGAGTAGTTCCATTCTGCTCAGAGTAGGTGGTAATAAATCCTATAATACTACAAACAGCCTCCCTGTTTATTTTAAAGTTCTTACTGATGCATTTACTCCAGAGACCATTTTTAGAGCATTTAGAATCATGAGGCACAGTGAAGGCAAACATGAATGCGATATAGGATCTGACCCTAGGATTTCTCAGTCTAAATATACAGATAATCAAGGAAACTGAGACTCGCATCTCTATTAGCTCTTATTTACCAAGTCACAGTGCTAAACTCTCAACTTCACAACCACCCTCTGAAATAGGCATGCCTATCTCACCTACATGAAACCCAAAGCTGGGAGGTAATAATTGACTGTTCCAAGGTCAACACTGCTAGTGGCAGAGAAAGATTCAAACTCTCTTAATTCAAAAGGGATTTATTTAATGACAACAATATGGAGAATCATATTGCATACCCTGTCATGCAATTTTGTATAAGTTTCTTTCATATGCTTTCAATTTAAATGATAGAAATCCTACCAAGTCAAAACAGGCTGGATTAAAAAGGTACATGAAAGTCATAAGCTGAGGATGAACATGACATCATGTGTGGCTGGACAGGGTCAACCTCTGTAAGGGCTTGTACCTCCACTTGTGCTATTGTCTTTGCTCAGTTCTACTGGTGTTTTCTTTATTCTCAGATAGTCTCACCCACCAAGTGAGAAGAGAACCACCTGAATCCCCAGATTTAATCATACCAGTTCAGTAACTCCAAGGAAAAAAGACTTTTTTGAAAAATTTGGCATCAAAGACCAAGAAAAGAACACAGTCATGGGACTGTTTCTAAATTAAACATGGTATGCCAGTTTGAATGTATTATGTTCCCCTAAACACCATTATCTTTGATGTAATCTTGTGTGGGCAGAGGTATCAGTGTTGATTAGACTGTAATTCTTTGAGTGTTTCCATGGAGATGTGCTCCACCCAACTGTGGGTGATGACTCTGATTGGATAATTTCCATGGAGGTGTTACCTCACCCATTCAGGGTGGGTCTAAATTAAATCACTGTAGCCATATAAATGAGCTGACAAACAGAGGGAACTCAATGCAGCTGTGAGTGACATTTTGAAGTGCAGCTGAGAGTGACATTTTGAAGAGGAGCTGCAGCCAAGAGGGATACTTTGAAGAATGCATAGAAGCTGAGAGAGTAGCTGCAGATGAGATAGTTTGAAGATGGCTGGTGAAAGCAGACTTTTGCTCTGGAGAAGCTAAGAGAGGACAAATGCCCCAAAAGCAACTAAGAGTGACATTTTTAAGAAGCTGAAGCCTAGAGAGGAACATCCTGGGAGAAAGTCATTTTGAACCCAGAACTTGGAGCAGACGCTGGCCACGTACCTTCCCAGCTAACAGAGGTTTTCTGGACACCATTGGCCATCCTCCAGTGAAGGTACTGATTGTTGATGCTTAACCTTGGACACTTTATGGCCTTAAGACTGTAACTGTGTAACTAAATAAACCCCCTTTTATAAAAGCCGATCCATTTCTGGTGTTTTGCATTCTGGCAGCATTAGCAAACTAGAACAGTATATGAAAGTAATTAGTACAACAGTTGAGTTGTAGAGGTTATCACCAACCTATGTAGAAGCCAAGTCAAATGTTTCTACAAACTAATTTTTGTTTGAAACATCAAAGATAATGGACAGAGGGAAAAACAGGGAAAAAAGCAATTAGTTTTGTCTGATTCATATGGAAACCCTTGTTGACTTGAGCACTGTGAGATTTCCTAGGGAGAGATTCTGTGGACAGATATAGAAAAAATAAATTACTTCTGTCTCAGAGCATGTCCTTTATGAGGACCTAATCTTCTTAAGAGAAAGACCCCCTTTCCAAGAAAATGAAGCCTCTGGAGGTGAGCTTGAAACCATTCTGTCCAGGAGTCCTGAGGACACTGTGTGCAAGGGTTAGACTGACTCTGAGAGGCTATGACAATAGACAAAACCTTCAAGCTCTATTTGAGGTCAGGATTCTGGTGAGACTAATCCTGTAAAGCAGCATCAAAACTGGTGAAGAACATAGTTAGAAAGAAGATGGATCTTCTTATCTGGATTATTATTGCTTCTACTAGGATGTTTACTGAATATTCCAGGAGAACAGATCTTAAAGTACTTTAGTTATAGCACAAAGAGTTAAAAATCTAACAGGAAGAGTCACTATGCTCCATTGGTTGGAGCACAAACAGAGATGAGTGAGATCACCCTCACCAAACTGCCATACATCTGTCTGCGGTAATTGTACAATCATTCCAACAAGAGGACTCATTCCTCTTTTCTGAAAAAGTTTTCTCCTCCCAGGAAGTAAGACAGAAATTTTTGTTCTCAACATTGGAAATTCCAGTATTCTAAGAGTCCCATTATTCTGATAGCAAGTATAATTTAGTTATTGTTTTGTTGTTGTATTTATTGTTTTTCTCCATCTCAGGAGATTTTTATGTCTGAGAATCTCTCCTGAAACTTGTGATCTTGAAAGAATATTGTACTCATCCATCTCCTTGTAGTTCAGTGTCCGACAAGCAACTAATCAAAGTATTCCCTTGTGTAGAAAAGGCAACACAGGATCAGGGGGTGGAAGGGGATCTTATTATTACTCACTTAGGATAGAACCACAGATTCATTCAATCTTAGAGCTGAAAGACCTTAGAGATACTCAGCCAAAACCCATAAAAGAGGAAAGGAGAAATGCCTTTCCCAAAGTCACACAGTGAATTAGTGACACAGCTGGTACAGGAACCCAGCTTTAGAGATGGAAAGAGGGGGTTTTACATATTCTTCATTTAAAATAGCTGCTATTTTAAATGAAGAAGTAATTTTTACCATTTTTACCATTTGAATTTTTGATGTCATGTCCTAATGACATCATACTGTAAACAATATGATCATGACATTAGACAGATAATGTTTGACTTGAAGCTGACTACGTGAATTTATCCAACATTACAAGAGGAAAATGTAAATTAAGTTGGATCCAAATCTATACTTCTTCTGACAACATTTAAGTAAGTACACAAATTCTGAGCTTACTTTTCTAAAGCATTCACTGTGAAGTAGCATTATTTAGGAGAATCACAAGCTGAAATTCTAGTAAAACTTTTGTTGGCCAAACTATGTGTGGTTATTACTTAAACCAAGACAATTGAAACTGGAGGAAAAGAGTTTTCTGTTATCTCTAGAGTGTGAAATTGTTGGCATTAGAAAAGAGTCTTCTTCACTGTTTTTATATTACATTGTTTTCATAAGAGGCACCTACATCAGATACAAAACTCTTTCTAGAAAGAAATAAAAGATACAAAGGAGTACTCATTCATATTAATCAAGAACTCCAGAACTAAGTTGAATTAATGAAATTGATAATTAATTACATTAATGAATTAAATGCTTCACTGGGAGAATCATGAGCTCTGCACTTCCTTTTGAGACTAAGAATCCTGACCCTAAGAAATGCTTTCACCTCCCAGTTTCTCTTTGAGGAGTACTGTGTGTTCCATGAGAAACAAGAACCCAGTGAACACAAAAGGCCAAGTGCTAACCTTGAAATTACTTTCTTATGATTCAGTAAAACCCTGTGTTACCAGCACTTAGGGTTCCAGCACTGTAAGAGATAGACCCAATTCAATCCACATGTTGAATTTCTATTTGTTTCAGACATGGAAAAAAATCTCTGAGGGCACAGAAATCATTGGCACATTTGCCCTATTCTGATATTTTCCAATTATTTTAAAGATCATATTGCATTTATTCTTTGTTTCTGTACACCTAATGAGAGTCTTCAGCTAAAATTATCACTATCCTGACAAGAAATGTACAATTGACAACTTTATTCTTGACAACCATTAAAATGTTTTAGTTTATCAATTTTGGATTTTTTCCCTATCACAACACTAATAAAACAGAGGTAAATCATGGGAAAATAGCTTTCTTATTTCCTGTGATTTTTCTTCTTCCTAGTATAATATCCTGTTTCCTGAAGGAAATGGCCAGATGAAATAATTCTGCAGTGACTGAGTTTGTCCTTGTGGGATTAGCAGATGAACCAGAACTTCAGCTGCCCCTCTTCCTTCTATTTCTAGGGATCCATTGCTCTACAATGTCACCATGTAGTCCATTGCTCTACAATGTCACCATGTCCCAAAAGGTCTGCAGCATGTTGGTGACTGGAGTCTATAGCATGGCAACTGTTGGAGCTATGGCCTAACCTATGTCCATGATCAGGCTTTCCTTCTGTGTGGACAATGTTTTTCACTATTACTTCTGTGATATAGTTCCTTTCCTAAAGCTCTCCTGCTCTAGTGCCCCCATCAATAAGCTTCTGGTAATATTTCTAGGTGGATTTAATGTGTTGGCAAACAACAGCATTCTTTTAATATCCTCAGCTGAAGGCAGGTCATCCAAAGCCTTTAGAACCTACGTTCTCATCTCACAGCTTTGGGGTCTTTTATGGATCCATGATAGTCATGTATTTTAAGCCAGCATCCAGCAGCAACATAGCACAGGAGAAGGTGGCGTCCCTGTTCTACAGCACAGTAACCCCATGCTGAATCCCTTGATTTACAGTTTGTGGAATAAGGATGTAAAGAAGATGCTGAGAAAATTCATTGGAATGAGGAATGGACCACACCAGGGTAGAAGTCAGGACCACTAAAGGTGTTTTTCTTGAAGCTAAATTTACCTTATATTTCGTAACAAGCCATTTTCCTTCCCTTCACCACAGCTAACAGATATTACCCCTTTTATTGATGTTTTGCACACATAAATACACACAGAGACACATACATACACATCTATCCCTTGAGCAAATTATTCCATAATATTGTAATTTAGGAGGGCCTTAATGAAGCCCAGGCGTGTTTAGTTTGAAAAGCTCTTCCCAAGTGAATCTGCATGGTTCCATCTTGATTCCATGTTGAGAAAAATGAAGATTTTTTCATTTAGTTGGGGTATATTAACAGATACCTCTTTCTGCCTCTGATAACAAGTTAGGTGACACTCAGTGTAAGTAGTATCAGACTAGGCTGTGACAGAAAATAATCTTAATCCTTGATCATGGGGTGAGTCCAAAAATAATTGTATACTTGACTCATAGTTATACACTTGGCTTATAGGTCCTCCTTTATCTTCTGCCGTACATCTTTATCCTGGAAAGTATGATTCCAAAATTAATGAATCTTCACAACTATGAAAGAAGAAATCAGTAACAGTGAAATGTCTAGCTCATGGTAGGGCAACAAAGTTGCTTGCTGGAAGGAAGCTTCACCATTTCAGAAAAACTCATAGGTAACTGATGACTCTGCCTTTCAAAAATTCATGTTTCCCAGCGAACAATTTCCCTTGGTATTCTCAGGATACCGAGACTATGGGTATATTCCTAGGAGATAGGTCTGATTCTCTTCTGTATACCATGTCCTTTTTCCATGTCCAGGCCTTATTTCCCATGGAATTCTTCCTTTTCCTCAAGCACATCAGATAGATATGTGATGGGCCCTAAGACCTTTTCCCCATGACATCCTGCCCACTCTGGCTTAGATGTCAATTCTCTTTTACCTATTATCTGGCATTTTCTTTGGCTGCTTTTATGGTGGGCAGTAATAATGGTGACAGTTTCTACCACAAATTGTCCATAAT